>NC_048305.1:107344224-107371874 GCF_013100865.1 Trachemys scripta elegans | reverse complement strand
TGGTGCCGGGCAGTGGGCTGGGGGTGTCTGCCTCTGGGGAGGAGCGGGGCAGGGGGTGTGTCTGTGCCTGGTGCTGGGCAGTGGGTGTCTGCCTCTGGGGAGGAGCGGGGCGTGGGGGGGGTGTCTGTGCCTGGTGCCAGGCAGTGGGCTGTGGGGGGTGTATTTTGCGAGGATTATTGCACAGAGTCAGGACACTCAGCAGAAGCTCCCCATCAGAGGGGAACGGGGGTGCATCATAACAGCTGCACCCCAATGGGCGGCGCATCCTACCCAGTGAGGACTAGCAAGGAGCCCCCGTGGCTGCACACGATGGCAGACGTGTCGTAAAGGGCTTGCTGTGAGCACACGCTGGCCCCGGCAGTCACAGCTCGGGATTCCCTGCCCCCGAGACGTTACAGTCGCCCCTGCCAGTGGCGGTAACATCGCCTGCTGCCCGCCGTTCCCTTTGCATTGGCGCTAGTCAGGCCTGGACCCCGCTGCTGAGCCCGCCCCCAAGGGTCAGTCGGCGGCGGTTGTGACCGTGGCTTTGGGAAAGGGACTAAAGGACGTATCACTCCCGAGCTGGGTGGGGTGGAACTGAACTGCGGGGCGTGGCACACAGGTGGCACAAGAGCTGCAGCTGCCTAGTGCAAAAATACACACACGTGCCTCCGGAGCAGGCTGGCGTGGGCAGAGCGCTGTGCCGGGGGGAGGGGGGTGCAGAGGACTGCAGTGGGGGGCAGAGCGCTGTGCAGTATTGGGCAGAGCGCTGTGCCAGGAGGGGAGAGAACTGCAGTGGGGGGCAGAGAGCTGTGCAGTGATGGGCAGAGCGCTGTGCCGGGGGGGAGAGAACTGCAGTGGGGCACAGAGAGCTGTGCAGTGACGGGCAGAGCGCTGTGCCGGGGGGGGAGAGAACTGCAGTGGGGGGCAGAGAGCTGTGCTGGGGGGCACGGGGCTTGGTGCATGTTGGAGCCTAGGCCTCAGCAGGCCCCAGGAGTGCCTTGCCGCAAGACGCTGGTCCATAGCGGTGTGACTGGCGTGGCGTAAGGAGCCGGGTCGAGAGCCAGTGAGAGGCGCCGGTCCCTCGTCTGCACAGCTGCTCTGATCACAGAACCTTTGGGGTCAGAAAACCCTGCCCCCTCCCCTGAGCCTGCCGTGCCCTCGCTCCACCCCCCAAAGCCTCCTGCACGCCACGGAACAGCTGATCGGGAGGTGCGGGGAGGGAGAGGGAGGCGCCGATCAGCCTGGGAGCAGTGGGTGGGACGGGAGCTGAGGGGGGGCTGCTGACATGTTACTGTGGCTCTTTGGCAATGTACATTGGTAAATTCTGGCTCCTTCTCAGGCTCAGGTTGGCCCCCCCTGCTCTAGGGAGTGTTCAGACTGTGCCCTGGAAGGAGTTTGGTTCCCCAAGCCCCCAGGAGCCAGGAAGGGAGACGGGGGCAGGGGGGTGGCCCTGGGCCCTGCTCCTGTTCCTCATCCTCCCGCCAGTTGTGGCTCAGGGAAGGAGCAGAGAGTGGCCAATAATAACCACGTCAGAAGTGCTCAGCGTGATTCACCGGCTGAGTTCTGGGGCACGACTCCACTTCATCTTCCCGGGTACAAGAAAAGCTGACAGGACGCGGGCCCGGGGCTCAGGAGGCCCAGAGAGCAGGAAGGCAGTACCGAAGGACTGTACCTAGGATGCAGTTGGGGACGTGAACGCTGGGTGGGGGGGTGAAGGGTAACCTAGTAGCTGGAGCACTGGATTGGGAGTCAGGAGACCTGTCGTTCCCCCCCACCCCACCTGACCTGTCTGCATGGCTTGGGGTGCAGAGGCCGACAGTGAAACTGCAGGGATAGGACGGGAGGGAAGCTCTGGGCTGCAGAGCAGTGGGCAGGTCACTCTGTAATTGTCCACTGTGAAGCTCTGTGCACCGTGTGGCATGTGTGGGTCCCGGCTTTGCCCCGATCTGGCTGCTCCTGGAGTGCTGGGCAGGGTTTGCAGGAGCAGAAGGAGCTGTTGTTTGGAGACGGATGGGGGGGCAGGAGAGCGAGGGTGGAGCATAGCCTGTTCCCCTAACTTCTGTGTGGTGCTGTTAACTCCAGGGGAGTCTCCATGCACTTGCTTGCTCAGCCAGATCCTCTCTGGAGGGAGACCCAGGAGACAGGCTACAAGCAGTTCCAACACCATGAGCTTTCTGGGGGAACGAACAGCCCCACGATGGTCTCCGAGCTGGCGGTCTCCGTTCTCAGAGAAGCCGTTTCAGTTTACAAGGCACGTTCCTTAGAATGTATTGTTCATTGGGTCAGTGACTGTCCTGGAGGCATTCTGGGCCATTCCTCACTGCTAACTCCCATGAGCCAAAGGGGCCATCAGACCTGGAGCACACACCCCACCCCAGAGCAGTGAACCCCAAGCCAGGCCACCCTGTATGAGCTCAGCGCTGGTGAGAGCCGCTGCCCGACACAGCCTCTGTCCAAAGCAGAGAGGGCTTGGAGCATGGGCTGGGAGGTGCTGCTTTCCCCTGAGGTCCGCCCAGCGGCCCTGGGCTCTCCCCGGGGCAGCAGCCACCACTGCCCTGAGGCTAGGTCTCCACGCATCCTTCCTCTGCGTGTGTGCGATCACCTGCCCTCCTGTCTGTCAGTTGCTTGCTAGAGCACCAAACCCAGGGTGCCTGCCCCCTCCCTTCCGGAAGGGCCCCTCAGCTGGCCTCTGGGCCGGATCCTTCCTACACCAGAGGGAGACGAGGCGCAGCTCTTGTCCTGTGCACCCTGCTAGCCCCAGCGGGATGCCTGGCTGACCCTTCCGACCTGGCCACGTGTGTACGGAGCAGGCTGTTCTGGCCAAGGGCCAAGTGTGGAAGCAGGGGACGTGGCTAGGAATCCTGATGTTGTTCCAGGCTCACCCTGTCCCTGAGAGCTGCATGCGTTGGACTCAGGCCAGAAACAGCTTTTCTCTGCAGGCATTGTCCCTTTCCCCGTGGCCACGGGACATCTGCACAGCCCCTGACGGGGCCGGAGCCCGGGCCTGCCTTTGCAGCAGAGCCGCTGTTTGAGGAAGCCTGGATCAGGTTTCATCCACTCTGCCCTGGCAGCTGTAAAGTGAAGGATTAGCTTTAAATTAGCAGGTTGCTTTGCAAAGCTCTTGTCAGAGAGGGGGACTTGGCTGTCTGCAAGGCCTTCCCTGGACCCTGCTCCTGGTAGGTGTCTGTGTTCTGAGGGACCTCCCTTCTGCTAGAGCCCCCTGTCCTCCAACTCCAGCCAGCCAGCCAGCATGCAGCACCCTGCCCCCGGCTCTCTGGGGCTGGTTCGGCTGTACTCATTATTCTGTCCCTGGGATGGGCTCTCAGGATCCTCACGCCTGGGCCTTGCTGTCAGAGAGACTCTCTGTCTATGGCGGGGAAATGCCCCGAGAAGAGGCACACCAGGCATTAAACACCTGGGCCTGTCCCTGGGGACGGAGCTCCTCCAGCTGCATGGCAGTGGTGGAGACGGCTGCATAGGGAATCGGGCTCATTCCCAGGCTGGCTATCCGGACCGCGTTCGTGGCGCGGCGCGGTGTCTGCCTTGCTGCTGCCTAAGGCAGGACGTGTGTCGGCGAGGAAGGCCGTGTTCGCTGGTATTGGAAGGTGCTGTCGTGAAACGATTGTGGCAGCAGAGCTCAGGGCGGCTGCTGGCGGGAGGTGAACGTGGGGCGCACACATGCACACTGGGCAGGAGAGTGACTCGCTTCTTGTCTCTTCCTTTCAGTCCTGGACGCACAACATCCAGCGAGAGAAGGAGTTCCTGCGGAAGCTGGTGAAAGCCCGAGTCATCACTGACCTCACCAGTGGAATCTGAGTTGTCCCAGACCCCGCGTCGGAGGGAGGCGAGAGACGCACGCTACAGCTAAGGGAGCAGGCAGTGGGAGAGCCACACAGGAATCCCAACTCAAAGGAAACACAAGAAATGCACAGGTGCTCTGGGAGAGCCTTCCCGGATCTCCAGTCTGCACCAGTGCTGCACCTGCTGCATCCCTCATGGGGCTGGCAGGGGAGAGCTGGGAGTGGGGCTGAGGGCGGTTATTGACCTCAGCTCTGCAGATAGAACTTTTGTGTCTAGAATTAGTTGGGAAAGCCTGAGGAGAGACAGGAAGACAGGTCAGTGACCCAAAGCAGAGAGTGCCAAACAGGAGTGGTGCTGGCTGGGGCAGCACCGCCTGAATGTACCAAGTAGTATTTTTTAAAAGAAACTTTGTTGAATCATGCTAATAATATCGCAGTACAAAGCGAAGACTGGCTTGTGCCCACCTCCAGCAGAAGCCCGGCCTCCCCACACGCGGTCTGCAGCTCCTGGCCTTAGTCCTTGCCCTGGGAAAACAGCTCCGTCCGTGACTTTACTCCTGTTGGTGCTGCTGGAATGTAAAAGGACAATGGCCTTCCGCTGGTCTCCACACAGGGCTGCTGGCGGGAGCTGAGCATGGCGTTTTTCTGCACCTCCCTGCATAGACGCTGCAGCTGCCATTTATCCAGCTGCATTTTCCACAGCTGTTTGCTCCACCCGGGCTCTGCCTTGACCCTGAGCTGGAGCCAGGAGCCAGCTTGTGTCCTGGAGGAGTGGCAGACAGGCCCCTGGCGCCGAGGGGCGTTCGGCCCTCGGTCTGAGCCGGCCGGGCCCCGCGCCGTGGGCAGGCGGATCTCTGTTCAGCGGTACCAGGGTTTCTCAACAGCGTCAGACTTTATTTGTATGTGGGGAGAGGGATAATTTATTTTCTGAGTGAGGTCAGAGGTCATGTTGCAATCCAAGCTTCACAGTGTTCAGCAGCAGATAGCTACAACCGTGTTCATTTTACGTCCCCCACCTGGTCTTGTTCCCTGCTAACGACTCCTTGACGATGGACCCCCCGGCGAGGGGCAGGGGAGTGACCTGACTGGAAACCTTCACTTCTCGTCCCCTTCCCGGGCATTTCGCTTTCTTCATTTCCTGGCTGCTCCCACGCGGCTGGGCCGCTGCTGCTCCATTGCTGTTGTCAGCGGGTACGAGCGTGTCTGTTACTTTGGCATGCAGTATTTGCACATTTGGGTTCTGTACCTTCTGCAGAGAAGTTGGCAATCGACTGAGCAAAGCAACCAGGCTGGGTGGGGAGAGAGCTGGCCTCAGTTATTCTGTGTCTGTGCAGAAGAGGGGGGCACTTGGGAGGGGATGTAACTAACCTTTCCCTCCTGTACTGTAAGGTGAATACATCAGGCTGGGCTGTGCGGCAGCATGTGCTCTGGATCTGAGCCCCAGGGCAGAAATGGACTGGCTACTGCTCCGGGATAACCTGGCCCCACTCTTCTCCTCCTGCCAGCTACACTTCTTGTGCTGGTGGATTTGGGTGCTGGGGAGGAGGCCATGCAGAGGTCACGAACCCGAGGCAGAGAAGGTGGATGGGTCACTGCACTTTGCCTTGGGGGTCCCTGTAATTCGTTTCCAGAGGGCTCAGGGTCTTGCTCTGGATTGCAGAGCAAGAACTTGGTTCCAGGAAGTGTAATTAACCCCAGGACAAGGGACACTTGGAGCAGACCAAAGCCTACAGCTCGTCTCCTGCTCCTCCAGCCTTCCCTGGGGCAGGGCTCGTAAACGCGGCGAAGAGGTTTACCAACGCAAGACACACTGCCTGGGTCAGAAGAAAGAACCAGAACTGGGCGAGTTGAGCTGTGAGAGTGGGCTGGTGCAGTAGGTGCTGTCGCCTGCAGGGGGTAGAGGCACAGGCCTGGTGAGACATGGCTTTGGGTGCTGGCATGGGCTGCCCTCGGCAGCGCTGCGCTTCTGTGCTCCGAGCGTGAGCTGCCTGCTCAGATCACTGCAGGGAGAACGAGCTGTCTCCTTGCAGCTCCCAGTCTTGGACAGCACCTCGGCTTTGTGTCCAGGGCTGCTCCCAGCGTGTCTTCTCTGAACAACTTGCAGAGGCCTGGCCCTGTTCCAGTCCCTCGGAGACAAGGCAGCTGGGGGCCCTTTCCAGCTCCTCTCTGGAGGGTGGGGTCTGTCTGAGCCTCCTTGCTTTCTCTTTTGCCTCTGGCTCTCAGGCCATCCCTCCCCGTGCTGCTCGGAGGAGTTTGCAGGACACTGAGCTTGTGCTCTGGTGGGAACTCGTTGGAATATTCTCCCGAGTTGTTTTTCCTGTTCCATTCAGCCCAGGGATTGTGTTTCAGTAAATGCCACACGCAGACGCTCACACTACATTTCCCAACCTTCCAAAGCAACCCTGGTACGTGGGGGCAGAGTCCCCAGCCCAGCCCTCCTGCTCCCTCAGCCTGCCCTGCTCCGAGGGGCTCCGGGCACCTCCACGTGCATCCTCCCTCCTGCATGAGCTACAGCACCGTGGGAAGCGCTCGCCCTGAGAGCTTGGGAGCTTTGTCCACGTGCTCTCCAGGCCGGACCGTACTCACTTCCCTCCCTCTTGTCGTGTCAGCGCCGTGGCTTTGACGTTGTTGTTACCTTTGCGGTAGGACAGGACCCAACCAGCCGGGGAGTGCAGGTGCAGAGAGCTGGCTCAGGGCCTGCAGCGGGCACTGTAGCCCAGCCAGCTGCAGGAGATGCTTTCCTCACACCTGTGCCAGGCAGGGTGGCGATGGATCCGAGGAGAGGGGCTGCTGGCCCTGCCTATCCGATAACATCAGTATTACACAACAGGCATGCGTGCTGGCCCCCTTCCCTCCCCCTGCGATTGTCTGACTTCCTGTATAGCACATCCCCAGACAAATTCCTGCTGCAACCAGGGCAGCTCGTAGCAAAACTTCCCCTCTAGACGTGCAAGTTGCCAGGCCAGGGATGTCAGGAAGGGAAGTGACTTCCTTCGGCTCACCCTGTTCTTCAGCTGGGTCTCCTGCCTAGCGCCCTGCTCTTGGTGCTGCTTAGAGCGGTGATCAGTCCCCCGAGGCCTCTCCTGCCCTGGACGGAGCGTAAATACGCTGCCCCCTGATCCTTCCAGTGGCAGAGCAAACCAGCCGCAGCCCCGTGTGTGGGCGAGGAAGGGACCCCGGGGGCAGTTGCCCCTCAGCGAGGTTCTAGGTGGGTTTTGTGAGCGATGATCGTGCACGCCCTTCCTGCCACCTCCGGAGCCCTTGATCCTTGACAGGTGCAGAGACTGGCAGCCTGTAGCCCTGCTCCCGCCCAGGGGCTGCTGATCACGACCCAGGCTCTGGTATGGTAGGTGCTGGAATAGCCAGACAATCCCTGCCCCACTCTCAGCGTAAGCCGAGAGACAACAGCTGCATACGGACAGACGAGGGAGCACGAGGAAACGGGGGACATGGGTCCACATGAGCGGCCTTGGGCTCAGCACACCAGCAGCCTCCCCATAGCCATTGACAAGTTGCTGGTAGACGTCACGGCAAAGGAGAGTTAAGGGGGACTTTGCCCATGCTTTTCGCCACAGGAGTGAGTGTCATGCCAGGGCTATCACCATACAGGCCTGTGCCCGCTGCCCCTCCGGCAGTCAGGACTAAGGGGTTTCTTCTCCTTTCCTCTACCCACTGCTATGCTGCCAGCTTGCTGGTTCCCATGTGTCTGAGTCCAAGGTCTCACCATGGCCTGGAGCTGGCTATACGCGGTACCGGTGCAGTGCGATGCTCGGGAGGGCCAGCGGCATGGAGCTGGCTGTACGCGGTACCGGTGCAGTGCGATGCTCGGGAGGGCCAGCGACATGGAGCTGGCTGTACGCGGTACCGGTGCGGTGCGATGCTCGGGAGGGCCAGCGGCATGGAGCTGGCTGTACGCGGTACAGGAGCAGTGCGATGCTCGGGAGGGCTAGCGGCATGGAGCTGGCTGTATGCGGTACCGGTGCAGTGCGATGCTCGGGAGGGCCAACGGCATGGAGCTGGGTGCTGCATGAAGCATTTCGGGTTAGATTGGCTCTGTGATCACCTATGGCCGGGCGACCGCCTCCTGGCCCAGCTCACCCAGGACTAGCTGCAGGGGCTTTGGAAATGGAACTTGTTCAGGTTTTGTCATTTTTAGGTGGCATTACAAAGCCTCACCGGAGCTTTTATCCCTCTGAATCAGCAGACAGAGCAAACTCCCTCCTTTGGCTTCACAGGAGCGTCTCGTCCCCGCAGGGACATGGGGCAGTCCCTGACCGTGAGCTCGCTCCTCTCCCGGGACCTAAGGAACCACAGCTACTGACTCCGCGCCCTCTCCGTCTGCCACACTGCAGCTCTCTGTAGGGCCTCTGGCAGGCGCCCCATTGGCTGAGGAGCTAGAGATCCTGGTGCCGGGTGACTTTGGTAGGCCTCACTGCTGGTGTAACCCACACACCTCCCGGGCGTGGTGTTCTGTCCCATCAGCGGCACCGAGACCACTGAGAGCGAGATTAATGCGTCTGCTCTACAGCCTTAGCTAACAGCCAGGTGGCTTTGAGCTCATGCAGTCGAGACTCATGCACTAAGCTCCCAAGGTCCCAGGTTCGATCCTGCCCGACAACGACCGGGGTCCGTGGGCGTTACACTAGGTCAAAGGAAACATCTGTAGCACACGTGCAATGGACTGAAAGGGAGAGAGCAGCTCAGTCCGGGGTGGGGTGGGGATGGGCGGTTCCTGTCCCGTCACCATCTCCCGCATGTGGTAGCCCCAGAGGGCTGTCGGGCAGGAGGCCCCAGGATCTCTGTGCTAACCAGAAGGCAGTGCCCGGCTGGTGAATGGAGTGGGTCTAGCCAGCACACCCCCCAGAGGCTGCTGGAGTTTGTTCTCGCCCCTGAGGCGTAGCCTGCTGTTTGGTTTGGTTCATGAAGCATAAGCCTGGCTGGCCTGGCCCTTTTTCCACACGCATCCGCAACCGTTGCACAGTGCCTGGCACATTGGAGCTGGCGGGGCTGGAGTCGCTGAGCCTGGGGGTCACCGCAGGGCCCATAGGGCAAAGGTGGGTCTCGCCTTTCCATTGGAGAAGAGAATCCCGGGGAGTTCTCGACCGCCTAAATATGGAGCTGGGAGGCCTGAGGTCTCTGACAGGAGTCGATATCACAGAGCCAATCCGATGGCAAGGAATTTCTCATGCTGTGCCGGCTGCCGGAGCTGGAGTGTCTGGGAGCTATGACGTGAGGAGACGCAAGGGACACTTCCCCCACCCGGTCCCTAGGAGCAGACTTGGGACAGCAGCTTGCTGTACAACCATCCCCCACAAACAGCACCGCAGACTGTCAGACTAGAGCATCTCTGTAATGGCTTGTTGGGCGTTTGCCACTGACCAGCTGGGGGCGGCACAGGGGCAGGGTGAGAATACCCTCAAACCAGAGGCTGCATGTGGCAGGAATGGAGGAGGTGGGAGCCCATCAACTGCAGAGGTGCCTGAGAAGTGGTTTTGTAGGAGGGGAAGGAGGTGAGAGCTGGATTCTGTGGCCGGGAGCGCGCTCTGCCTGGGCTGTCCAGAACAGCTCCTCCTGCTGGCATTCGGCTCCCTGTGCGCGGTGCTCCCAGCGGTTTGGAGCAGGCACAAGGCTCCCTCCGTCTGACAGACAAAAGGGCTCCCATGATCCTCAGTATTGCCAATCAGATGGATCCACCAGTGGAGGGGGACCCCATGGCATAGGGCTTCTACCTGTCCTTTGGGCAGTCCTGTTTGGTTGGAGGTCGGAATCTGTCCAGGGCCGCCTTGTCTTGGTGCCTCAGAGACGACTTGGGAGCCTCTGAACCATTGCAAGAGAAGGCCAAATCCCTGATCACCGGTGGGACTGACAGTACCGATGGCTGTGCTTCAGGGCTGGTGCGTGGAATGGGGGAATGACTGTCTCCTCGTGATATACTCCTCCCCCAGTTAACAATGTCCTGGGATATAGATGGGCCAGACAGGAGTAGTGAATATGTAGAGGGGAGAGCAAAGATTTCTTCTGACGAAATGTATGTTTCCGACTGTCTTGGAGTACGAAGAAGGTGGTGGCTGCTTAGATGAGACGAGACGGATTTACAGACTTCCCATACCTCAATGACTGACTTCTCACGGGTAGCTCCTACAAGGAGGTCCATGGGTCAGTCTGTGTTCTGCTCAGCCTTTTACCTACCCTAGGTATCTGCATCAGTCACGATAAATCCATGTTGACACCCATGAGGTGCATAGACTTTGTAGGGGTGACGTTCGACTTGACTACAGCAGGAGTGTATCTACCTCTCGAAAGGTTTCAGGCCACGAGCACCGTCATACACCAGGTCACTCTCAGACCCAGGACATCAGTCAGAACTTGCCTTTCCCTCCTTGGCCACATGGCTTCCTGCATACACACGACACTGTTCTACAGGCTACATCTAGGATGCCTACAAGCCTGGCTTCTCTCCGTGTACTCACCAAAAAGATCACCATAAACAACAAGGTGACGATTCCGCCCAAGGTATTAGGCTCTCTTGTCTGGTGGACAAAACTGGAGAAGGTTCAGGTAGGGATCCCTTTCCTCAAACCAACACCTCAGGCAACCATCTCAGCTGACACCTTCCTCTTGGGTTGGGGTGTGCACACGGGCAATCATATGGGACAGGGTATCTGGACCTCCTGAGAGTCCAGAATGCACGTCAACTTACTAGAATTCATGGCTGTCCATTGGGCCTGCAATGCTTTCCTCCCACTCATCCAATCCAAACATGTTCAGATACTGTTGTCATATTGTCCGACATTATTTTATATAAAGCAAGGGGGAACACAACCTCTCTCTTTGAGCATAGAGGCAGTCACCTTCTGGAATTGGTGCATCAAACATCACATAACCCTACCAGCAGCATAGTTATTGGGGGTGCAAAATTCCCTAGCAGACTGCCTGAGCAGACACTTTTCCGTGAATCACAGATGAGAAATTCATGATTCAGTTCTCAATGATGTCTTCACTCAATGGAGAATGCTGGCCTGGGATCTTTCTACCTCACAGGTGAACAAGAAGTCCTCAATACTTCTCCACAGCAGCCCTGGGCAAAGACTCTTTGGGAGATGTCCTCTTGATGTCGTGGAAGGGTCACCCAGGGTATGCTTTCCCTCCACTTCCTTTGATACCACAGGTTTTACAGAAGAGCAAAGAAGACAGAGCTCTAGTCATCCTCATCGCACCCAACTGACCGAGACAGCCAGTTCTGGTTCAGGGATTTGTTGAAGTTCTCAGTACAGCCGTCCATGAACATCCCCACATTGCCGGACCTTCTAATGCAACACAGGAGCAAGGTCACACACTCCAGCTCACGGCCACTGCAGCTCAGAGCCTGGTATTTGGATGGGCATCAGACATTCATGTTCCAAGAGAGTGCGATCCACCCTGAACCAAAGTAGAAAAGATTTTAAGGGAAGCTGTTACTGAGTTAACGGAAGCGTGTCTCCACTTCGACTTATCAACGCAATTTGTCTTCAAACTCTGCTGGAATCTCCAACATCTTAAAGCCTCTGCTTACCCTTAACTCTTTGGGTCTTGCATTCAGTTCCCTGCAGGTGCATTTAGCAGCAATCAGCACTTTCCATCCTGCAGTGGATAACCATGTGATCTTCACTCACCTTTCACAACTAGGTTTTTGAAGGAGATTCTCAAATCCTTTCCACTAGTGGTGAAGTTTGCACCTCAGTGGAACCTCAGTTTTGTTCTATCGTCTCTCTCGAAGACTCCCTTTGAACTGCTGGCCATGTGCTCTGTGCTCTGTCTGCCAAGGTGGGCTTTCTGATAGCTATAACATCAGCCAGATAGCTATAGCGTCAGTGACCTGGGAGCACTTACAGCGGGTCCACCACGTACTCCCTTCTATAAAGAAAAGGTCTTGCTACACCCCCACCCCAGATTCATATCCAGGGTAGTTTCAGGTCATCATATTTTTTCCTAAACTACATGCCTTGGAATAGGAGCGATCTCTGCAGCCTCTGGACTTCCAGAGGGCTTGGCTTTTTATCTGCAAAGAACAAAGGTTGTTAGAAAGGCACCTAAACTATTTGTTTCCATAGCAAAGTGATCAAGAGGTCAACCTATATCAGTGCAGAGACATCTGACATGGATCTTGGGTTATATTGCCTTTTATCATCTATTAGCTGGCATCCCCCCGGAAGGGATAAAAGGGCAAGCTACTTCAGCTGCAGCCCTGAGAGACACACTCATATTAGAGCTATGTAGGGCAGTGACTTGGAGCTCTTTGCATGCCTTCATGAGACATTACACCTTGGAACCCTCATCAGCTATGGATACGGCTGTGGGGAACTGTGCAGTCGGCTATCACTTCTGCATCCTTGCACCCACCATCTGTTTGACTTCTGCTTGTTAATCTTCTACGCATGGAATACGATAGGGAGCATCGCTCAAAGAAGAGGAGGTTACTTACCTGCAACTGGAGGTTCTTCAAGACGTGTGGTCCCTGTCTGTATTCCACCCCCTACCCTTCGTCCTCTCTGCTGCGTAGTCATGACACTGCAGTGAGAATGGGAAACTGGAGGTGCCAGCCTACATGCCCTTTATGCCCTTGGCTGGGAGCAGAGCAGAGCTACAACACATGTGCCGGGCAACGGACACTGCTTGCAAGAAATTCCAGAGTCAGGCGCATGGTGTGCATGCATATCCCAGGCGTGGAATACAGGGAGGGGCCTCCAGGTACAGACAAGTAACCTTCATGGATTTGCTGAGCTCTCATCTGTGCCCAGAGTAGATGTGATGGGCGGGAGGCACAGTTTGCCCTGTCCTATCTCTGCATTTCCCTTCTCTTTGCTGCTCTTCCTCTGTGTCTCCTTGAGACTCCCATCTCCGGTCAGGGACCCCCCCACACACACTGTTGTGACCTTCCCACCTCGATGCAGGTGCTGGGAGGGGAAGGGAAGTGCAGAGACGGGACATGGCACCAAAGGGGGTTGGGTAATGGTCTGTTAATTGGCATTTACCCAATTGTGATGGGAGCTCTTCTTAACTGACATGCTGGCCAGGTGCTCAGGGAAGCCACCGAGAAAGGGATCTGGCCAATGAATGATTTAGTTGGGGATTGGTCCTGCTTTGAGCAGGGGGTTGGACTAGATACCTCCTGAGGTCCCTTCCAACCCTGAGATTCTATGATTCTATGAATGCTTCACAAGGCCTGTGAACGAGAGCAGAACCAGCCAGAACCCAGTATTCACTATGCACAGTCTGCATGAAAGCCAGCGGTACAATCAAAGCACTACAAAGATACTTCTTTTGGTATGAATGAGCAGCAGGCCCTTACCCTGACCCCTCGATTGTCCCACGCTGCGGTTGCTCACGCCAAAGGCTTGGTGGCTCTTCGTATTTTACCCAGGTGAAGTATTCGAGCTTGTGGAGTTTTTAAAATAGTTTTAGTTTCTATTTTTTGAATTTCCCCTGTAGGCACAGAGGCCTTGCAGGGAGGGCAGATCTTTTGTGGGCTTCTCCATGGCTTGTGTCACATCAATTCAGTCATATCCCAGAAGCAATAAAACTATCAAACTAGCCTCGGTTGGTCTCTTTAGTCTGCTCCTTGGTCTCCCTCCCGCCCTCTCCTAGAGGAAGTGTTGGGAGGAGGACTTGCCTGCAGTTTGCCTGTATCTCTCCATAGGTGTTGCCCCTGCATGTTCATTAACCCGTAAAGTCCTGCATGAAAAGGTAACTATAGGACACCTGCTACAAGAGTGCAGCTCACTCCCGCACCTGCTATCCCCCATTCAGTCCCTGCCTGTCACTGGCATTGCATGGAGGGACCATGGGCGTTCCCCTGCAGCACCAGCACACTTGGAACAGGAAGGAAATACAAACTCTCCTGCTCCCTGGTGCTGCGTGGGGAAGATGGGCAGGATTTTAATTGCAGCCAGCAGCAAGGGTTTCACCTAGGGTTGGAAGAGCCAGCAGGAGAGCCGTCCCGGGAAGAACATTTCTAATCATTCTCAGCAGCGGTTGGTAGCCGTGCAGAAGCTGGGCTTGTTTTAGGGGCGTCCTTGCCACGGTACTAGGCTGCAGGAGAATGAGATTGGTGAGGTCTGTACAACCGGACGTGCTGCTGCAGGCAGGGCACGTTACACACACGGCCTGCCAGTCTGGGCTTCCTGGGAGGTGCGTGAGCACGGGGCCGTGCCTCCAGCTCACATGGTGGCTCTGACGCCTGGTTCTCCAATTCCGCTTGTAACCCAGGATGCACTTCCAGAGGCTGTTGAAATGCTTTGACACCTGGTGCCAGGTCTGACTCCTGCTAGTGTCTATCGGGCGTGGGTGGGTGGGTTTGGGGTAAACGGCCCACGTAGGCTTCAGCGCCACACGAGGTATTGCACAGCACTGAGCTTCTTCACAAATGTTACTGCGGAGTGGGGCCCGACGGTGGCCATGTCTGAGCGTTTGTCCAGGCCCTTACGCTGGGAAACGTTCACCTCACCTCCAGCCACCAACGGCTGCTCCTGGATCCAATCGTCTACCTCCTCTGCAGGCTCCGTACCAGCATCACTGTTCTGGGAGCACGGCTGAGGGGCCTGTCCTTCCTCCCGCTTCTGAGAGCTGCCCCAGTGCCCAGCTAGCAGCTTGGTGGGATATAACCCAACCAAAGCTTTCCAGCGATGGTCTAACGCAGACAGCCCCCCGCCAGCCCTGGTGGAGGTGGTGACTTTGTGTTCTTGACTGGCGAGAGGCTGGCTCGCCTGTAACCACACACACCGTAGCAATGGCTGGGTCGGGAGCCAATTAGCCCAAAGGAATACAAGGCTAATTAGGATTAATTAGCATTTGGCCAGCACTTTGAATGCTAACCCGCAGCATGAGGGTGCTGCTAAGTGTGTTTGTGGCTGCCTGCCGATGGGCACTGTGAAACCCAAAGCACCTCCGCCTCGGTTCCTTTCTATGGTGGAAGAGCCAGCGGCCCAGCTTAATAGAAACCTGGACGGTAGGAAGAGCTGTGCCTTCCCTGTCTCTCTCTAGGAATCGGGCGTTTGTCTGACATGAACATGCTATGGGTGTCTCTTCCTTTTTGTCATGCTATTGCCACATTGACAACGTCGCCTGCGTTGGGGGAGCCAGGGGAAGGCCGGAAGATTTGTAGTCTCATGTCTGTGATGAAAAGGAAAACACACAGGGCAAATCCAGCAGTGACACAGGACACTGACCTGCTTAGCCCACATGCTCATGTCAGGAGCGTATGGCTGGAGAAACAGAAGGAGGTGAGTTAACGCCCTTCAGCAGAGCTCCCTGATGGTGAGCATCCACGGGGCACATGAGAGAGAGAGACAATGGGAAGGGGGCGCAGGGACCAGTCCCCAAGGTCATTGGGTTTCCTCTTCCCAAAGTCTTAGCCCAAATAGCAAAATGCCCCTAAAAAGGCTTTAGCCCCCTGGAAAGGCAAACCCAGGGGCAGGCACAGAAGTCTCTCCTTACCACCTTGCAGAGTCTGCGGATGCTGGTTCTCCGGAGAGCACTGGGAGGAGGAAGCACAGATACAGATTTTGCAAGCACGGGAGCCAATCAGCATCCTTCTTGAAGGAGGGATAACTCTCCGATTGAGAACAGGACCCACTGGGGGAGGAAAAGCAAAAAAGAACCAGTTCAGATCCTTTGAATACATGCTTACGAGGGCAGTGTCCAGTTTAGATCAACCGCCTAATGCAACCCCTAAGAAAGGCAAAGAGGGGGAAACAGAGTAGAAATCCCCCTCACCAGCCCCACACAGAACCTTACATTCCTCTCAATGCTGCCTTGTTAGATATCAGACTGGGTCAGACCAATGGTCCATCAAGCCCAGTCTCCTGTCTGCCAACAGGGGCCAATGCCAGGTGCCCCAGAGGGAATGAACAGAACAGACGATCATCAAGCGATCCATCCCATCATCCACTCCCAGCTTCTGGCAGTCAGAGGCTTAGGGACACCCGGGGCATGGTTTTGCATCCCTGACCTTCTTGGCTAATAGCCACTGATGGACCCATCCTCCATGAACTTATCTAGTTCTTTTTTTAACCCCGTTATTCTTTTGGCCTCCACAACATCCCCTGGCAACGAATGCCACAGACTGACTGTACGTTATTTGAAGAAGTACTTCCTTATATTTGTTTTAAACCTGATGCCTATTAATTTAATTGGGTGACCCCTGGGGCTTGTGTTTATGTGAAGAGGTAAATAATACTTCCTTATTTACATTCTCCAAGCAGGAAGGGGAGTTCTCACGAAAACCTAAGAGACGGAACAAGGTGGCTAAGAAACCTTATAATTAATCCAGTCTAAATCAGATTTTGTTTTCCTTCCTAAGGTCAGTGCTGCACTGACATCTCTAGCTAAGGACATGCCAATGCCTACAGAGGGAGACTCAAGTCCTGGGAATCCCACAGACCTGAGGATGGACATCCCACTCGGGACACACTTTGAGACGCCTGCATGTCTCCGAGACCGTCCACTGAATCCACATGCTCAGTCAGCAGAATGGGCCTGGATGGATGGTCTGTCTGACTCTGTCCCCCTCAGATGCAGAAAACGCCTGGGTCTGGGGCTGCCTTCAGTTCGGACTCTTCTTTGGACGTCCTCAGGCACTCAGCAATAGTGATGGGCTTCAGTGCTGCTACCTGTTGGCGTATGTAACTGCCTCATATGTAAGGCAGATGTCCAGACTAAGTGACTTTGGCATCGGTTAGCATTCAGGAGGGAAATTAGTTGGGGAATCGATGGATGAGGTGGTGTCTGACTCCTTAGATAAAGAAAGAATGACTCTGGGTCCTGCCCAGCCCCACAGTGGGTAATAAAAGTTCCTGTTCCAAACCCAAGCAGTCTTGTTAAGCTTCCAAACCAGCAGTTTAGCAGTCAAAACGATTCCAGCTCCTCCAGGTGAAGGTGGTCTAGAACCAGAGGTGGCCGCTCCAGGGGGTAACACATCCACTTGACTGTCTGGTCCTCCTTGACACCCAGAGTCTCCTCCAGCTTGCAGAGTGTTGGCCTCAAACCCCCTACAACAAGTGGGTTCTGGAGATTGTCCAGAGAGAATGTGCTCGGGATCTCCTCAGTTCTCCTCCCGGATGTCTCTGCTTAATGAGATCCCGAGGATGCTGAGGTTCAAGACAGAAACGTTAAAGCCCCCCCTGGCAGCTATCAACAAAGGAGACGGTCTGTTGTCAACCGGCAGCCCATTCGTCCATCTCCATCCATAAGTCTCACCGAGTGCTCTCCATTTCCCCCTCTGGATCCCAGCACGTCCAGTACAGGTCGTCACTCTCTGGCCTGGCCATGGACCACAGGGTAACTGCAGATGTGTACCTGGTCTTGGTAGCGGCAGGCAGGAAGGAAGGGGTCAGCTCTAGCCATTCCTTGACAACCTGTTGCTAAGAGCACCAGCCAGAGACAAAGTGGCACAAAAGGACAACCTGGATCCTCAAGCGCCCCAGGTTTTTGTTTCCCTGAACTAGGAAAAGCGCCACCCACCACACAGCAAGAGCTCCCCTCGGCGGCCTGTCCCCTAGGCCAATACGAAGATGCCCCTGCTTCCACTCTTCTTTTGTGCACTAATACAACCAAGTTACGCATCACACTCAAGCTGCTTTTCGCTACCACTCCTCTACCTGCTCGTTCAAACAACGTGTCCTCATCCGTTACCCTGTCAGTCCCGCCTGGTCATACGAGGGGCTGTGTCCCTGTGCCACCTCGTAGGAATGTGCGCACGTACTTACTTGAGAGCCCTGTGGTTCATGTACCAACCTCTCCACTCAGGACTGGGCTGACCTGGTGTATTACTATCCTGCCAAGATCTGCTTTGGTCCATACGCTTAGTTGTGCCCAGGACTCCAGCAAGACCTACGGGGGAAATCCACACAGCCTCACGGGGGGGTTACCTCTCAAGAGACAGAACAAATTAACTTCTTTGGACAGGACAGTCAGCAGCCTCCAGGACCCTTCAGACCAGCCCCCATGTCCCTGCTGGGATGTTTGTCCCACATGGACGGTGCAGTGGGCTCAAGAACACATGAAACCGCTCCACTTCTTTCTGCAGTTCCTGTCTCCTCCCGCCAAGAGAGTCCAACTTCCCAGAGCCCCGTAATGCAGAATTCACCTGTAGCCGAGCTGGACAGACCTGTGCTTGCGCTGACGCCAGCCGTGAGGGATCGGAAGCTCACCTGCAGATGGTGAAGTCAACACAGGCAGTTTGGACAATGCGCGGAATGCAAATGCAGTATAAACTGGGTAGAGCTCAGGGCAATTCGCTAGAGACTATGCATGGGCGAACAGCTCCCTGGTCCGGATCATGACAGACAATGGCCAGTGCCGACAAACAAGGTGGGGCGAGGTCCTCATCCCTGCAGAGGGAAGCCCGTTGGCTGATGTCCTGGGCAGAACAAGCCCTCCAGGCTTTGTGAGCGCTACGTGTTCAAGGACAGAAAAACACTGTGGCCGAAGGCAGAGTGGAGTCTTAAACCAGAAATGTTTCAGTTCCCAGTGAGGAAATTCGGGGTCCCACTGAGACCTATTCACAGCACACACGCACTTCAAGCTCCTACCTGCCCACAGTCATCCATTCAGACCTCCTCCAGATTTCACAAGCTGGACAACTCAGGCATCCCCAGATGCTGCCTTCAGTAGGCGAATGCTCTGCACTGTGGGCTCCCAGTAGAAGAGGAGGAACTGAAAACCCTGTGTATACTTCCTTGTGATGCCTCCTTGAGGGCTCGCCACTATAAAACTCCTTTGGGCAGCAGGTCTGTGGACCTTGTAGACACAAGAAAAAGGGACAATTTTATTTGACTTACTGAAAATTTCCATTCTCTGAGTTAGAAGGCCCACAGGCTCCCCCCCACCCCCCTTCTTTGGAGGCCGACCTGAGCCGTAAGATAACGAGTTCTGTTTGGTTTGTTCCAATTGGTTCAGCAAGTTCTGCTCGGCAGTAGGAATTGGTTATTGCAACACACAGAAGTTCAGTAACGTGTGACTAAGTCAGGCCGGGAGGCTGCAGGAGGGTCTTGGGAGGCCGAGGTGTGAGCCCTACAATGTTAAAGGCCCTTTTTCCTCCAAGCTGAGAAGGGGTTACCTCAGGTCAGTCAGGGGCACCCGATTCCAAGTACGGGCTGCCTGAGGCCTTTAAAAACCCTCCTCTGGGCACAGAAGGTGGGAGGAGAGAGACCAGCTGCTCCACGCTAGGGGAATGAGCTGCTCCGGGGCAGGAGTCCGTGCTCCTTCCTGTAGGGGAAACGCAAACCTGAGTGCCGGCCGGGCTAGGACTGACACCCGGGAACCAACAGGATGACACCCTGCCCCAGCGAGCAGGCAGTGAAAGGTACCCTTCATCCTGGGGTTTTGTTTGAGACGTTTTTTTTTTTTTGTTTGGTCGCGGATCATCCCTGAGGCCTGCCCTGAAAATACGACAAGGGAGCGCACAAGGCAAAACTCTGCCTGGAGTGGGGCTGTTTACCCCAGGCCCGCCATGGCCGGTGGGGGGGTGGGGGGTAAGTCTGGCGAGATGACGGAGGTGCCTTGCGTCACAAGCTTCAGGCCACGGGGCTGTTGTCCTTTGCTACAGATGCCGTCTCGAGTGGTGGCTCGTCAGTGTCGCTGGCGACGACTTCCCCCATCAGTGACTGACCGGCCTGGTTCTGCTTCCTTAGCTGTGGCCAGACTGAGAGGACCTGCTGTGTGTGTCAGACTCCGTTTTTCTGGACTCCCTCTGTGCTCACCTCTGACTGGGTGTCTGGTTTCCATGACACTTTGCATATAGGTAAATCTTGGTCTAAGCCAGGGCATAGACTTCAACCTACGCAGCCTTTTGGCTCCTCTTTTCTTGCTTCTCCATGTTTCTACTGATGGAAACCACCTGTGACTAAACTGCCCCCCACAGACAGCCCCGGCTCACAGACCTTCATGAACTTTTACCTAAGGTTGCTCAAGTGCTCATCCCGCCCGGCAAGCGGCAGGGAATTGAGGTGACGAGGTTAGCGGAGGGGCACATCACCAGCAGCCCCAGCTCCCCAGGTCACACACCCCTAGCAGCGAGCCTGGGAGTCCTGCTCACGCACGTCCCCCAAGCTCCCTCCTCGGCCCGAGGAAGACAGCCTCGGGTAGCCATGCCTGTGAGGTCACCAGCCACGAGGGATTATTTATCCCAGAAAACGCACAATTAATTGGCGGTTTTACCGACTCCAAGTTTTTTGCCGCCCCAAGCACATGCTTGGGACGCTGGTGTAGAGCCGGCCCTGTTACTGACCAGCTGGGCAAACCCCCGTCAGGGATGGTCTAGGGGTACTTGGTCCTGCGTCAGCAGGGGGCTGGGCTAGCCCCACATTTCCATGATTCTGTGACGGGGTGGGGACAGCCCTGGCTCCCCACGCGCAAGGGGAGCCCTTCAAGTGTCCCAGCTGGAGCCCCGGGGTGACGGACTGCCCGGCTCAGCCAGGCCCGGCTCCCCTTTGTGGTTGTGGGAGCCCTGCCTGACAACTGAGGAGCTCCAGCAGTGAGGGAGAGCAGCTGCGAACCTGACCAGACCGGCTGGGGACCTGGCCCTGCCTGGCAGCCAGGGGAAGGTGAGTGTGAGGGGCTGCGGGAGCAGCTTGTCTGGACGCTGCCCAACCGGCCCAACAGCTGCAGTCTCTGGTTGGGCCAGGCCAGGGAGCAATTCTCTGGGTGCTTCTGCTCCCTCCTGCTGTCTCCCTGGCCCTGCTGCCCCCTCCACCTCTGCCGAGGCAGGGAGGCTGTGTCAGAAATGTGGGGAGCAGCTGCTCCAGCCCGACCTGTCTCTGACCCGCCCAGCCTCGCCTGCTGCAGAAGGAGGGGCAGGAAACCTGTAATGGGCCATTCTGGAATCTGGTGCCTGGGGAGCCCCTTGGTCACCCCCCTCAGATAGCCCTCGGCTTGTGGCCCAGCCAAGACGACAAGATCTATCACGTCCAAGCTTTCTGTACTTTAAAACCACGCTAATGCACTTCTGCCATTCTCATTAGCCATGCAAATGGCCAACGCCGCTGAGCTCTTGGGCTCCTTGGGAGCTTGTGGCAGTGAGTTGCACAAGTTAATTGTGTATTATGTGGAAAACTAGTGTGTGCCCCTTTAAGAGGTCTCAGTTTGTTCCTTCTCCATGTCATGGGCTGTCCCTTGGATTGTGCATTATGCTAGAGGGTAAAGAGCTCCCACTCTGTTTTATGGCCCTGCAGCACGGCCCCTCATTTGTCAGCCTCACAGAGCATGTGAGGATACATTTAAAAACTGGGTTTTAACTGTTTGCTCTAAAAGTAATATCAGCGCTTTTAATCAAGACTCAGTTTCCCGAAGTGGTAATTGTGAGAAATCAGGTGTGACTGCAACAATTATATGGACCTAAGGCACTTAGCGGGCCCCTCTGAGCACCTCCCAACCTTTACTGCCAGGCAGCCAGCTGTAGTCTCCATTGAAGCCCAGAGAAGCTAAGGGACTTGCCCAAGGTCACACAGAGTCTGTTGCAGAGCAAGGTCTCCCAAGTCTTCGTCTAGCGCCTGACCTGCTGACACGTCCATCTTTCGCCCTCCCTTAAGTGAACAGCAAATTGCTCTGGTCACTCTGGGGTGACTCCTGCTGCCTTCGTGATGCAGTGTCTGCTTCGGGTTTGGGGAGTGAGGGCGGGCTCTCTTGTGGCTTAATTCTTGCTCCTTTGGAAAGAAAAGTGAGAGCTGGTCTAATGCCAAACATGTCCCACGTCCCAGGAGAACAGCTGTCCACCATCGCCGGGGGGCCAGAGAACCATGTAAAGGGTTATGGTACTTGTGGTGTGATCTTCACCCCACCCCAGCCTAGAAGGGGTTAATGAGGCTGGAAAGGGGCCAATTAGCTGGATAGGCCACAGCTGAGAGGAATTAGGTGGCCTAAGTCATCCCGGAATGATGCTGGAGCCCAGCTGAGAAGATACAGGCGGGGCTGGGCTGGAGCCAGGAAGCTGGCAGCAGAAAGGGGCTGCAGTGTGGATGCCTGTGGTCACTCTTAGCCTTCGAGAGGGAAGGAGGAAAGCGGGGGGGAGAGGAGCAGCATCGGGGCCTGGTCCCGAGGGAAGGGCAAGTCCAGAGGAGATGGAGAAAGAGCCTGACGGAGGTAAAGCAGGAGCAGCTCAGGGAAACTGTAGCAAGGTTTGGGACTGTGCAGACCTTGGCTGCTGGTTGTGGGGGCTGTGGGCTGGACCCTAGAGCAATGGGTGGGCCCACGTTCCCGAGCAGCCACCGGGGAAGTGGCAGACCAGGCAGTGGAGCAGAAGGCTGCCCAGGGCAGTTGTGCAGAAGGAAAACACTGTGACCTGGCCCTCAGGCCAAGCCCCAGAGACAGAGCCCCCAGAGCCACGGAGAGAGGCGGTAGGGCCCACCCCGCCTGGCAGAGGAGGGGGTTGGACCTGGGAGGACTTAATCCCCAGAGCAGCCAGGAGGTGGTGAGTGGACCTTGTGACACAAGTGGCGTAACCTGGTCCAAGAGCTCCCGGAGGTCGAGCTCCCCTGTGAACTGTAGGGGACAGCTGCCCTACGTGTGCCTCGTCTGACTCCCTATGGGGGTCACTGGGGTGGTCCCCGCTGCCCCGTGTTGCTGCGCTCTCTGTAACTTGGCTTTTCTCCCAGGTGCACTAGCTCAGACCCACGCCGGCAGCTCTGGCCCTCCTCTGTCTCACGGAGGTGGGTGCTCGCAGCCTTCATGCAGGAATCGCCAGCGCCCTGCGAGCCAGGACAGTGGTGCAGCCGCCCGGTGAAGGCCTAGAGGGAGCCAGGACCCAGCCGAGCTTGGAGCTGGCTTTGGCCCCTGCGGGGCCTCGGGCTGCAGGAGCCGGGTGAGGCCCGCGGGGAGAGGAAGCATGCAGGGAAGGTCTGTGGTTTGCCGTGATGACTTGCCTAGGTCTGATGGGTTGGGCTGGGTTTGAAGCCTGCCCTGGCCTATGGGAACAGGGCCGATGCATACTGAAGCGTGCAGCGGTTGGAGCCCCGCTCTCCTGCTCTGAGGCAGCTGCATTGGAATGCAAATCTTTACAAGAATTTCTGCTGACGAGGCCTGTAGGAGGAGCTGCTGTCCGTTCCCAGGGCCTCTCCCTGTAGGGCATGGACCACGTGCGTTGCTTCCACCTGGCTGGCTGGCTGGCTGCCCCGCCTCATACACCAGCTCCGCTGGGGGCGCCCGCTGGGCCACCTGCTCTCTCCATACACCTCTGCACAGAGCCCAGCCCTGCCCCCAAGGGATCCCCAAGGGATCCCCAAGGGGTGGGCGGCTTGCGAGGAGATCTTCCCCCTGTGCCCTGCCAAGGGCTCTGGTCTGTGTCCTTTCGCCAGCCCGTTAGTTTCTGGTGAAAACTGACCCTGCAAGGAAGGGCCAGTAGCCTTCCCTGGTGGCCCTGGAAAGTGTTGGAGCCGTTTTCCTTTGCCCTGTCCCATTGCTCACCCCAGAAAGCCCACCCGCCCTCCCAGTGTTTAACCCCTCGTGCACCCAGGCAGCTGTCTCAGAACTGACCAATCACAGCCACCTGCTGCACAAGGATCTCCCCTGGATTCGAAACATGCGGTTTGTCCAAGGGCTAGAACCCCCAGCCCCCGCGGGGCTCCAGGCCAGGGGCTAGCACGCTCCTAGCTGTTCTTCAGCACCGTGTCGGCTGTAGCTTTCAACGTCTCCAGAGCAGGACCCCTGCCCTTCCCCTGGTGAGCCGATGGTCCAGCCTCGCAGAGCTCCTGGGGCGCGTGGCCACGTCACAGCACCTGTGCTTGGCGCGATCATAGGGGCCGTGTGCTGCAGGAGCGTCAGCCGTCCTGCTGGGTTGCTGTGGCCTTGGGCCCAAGCGCTGTGACCTATACGGGACAATAGTCTGCCAAGAGCCCCTTTCGCCCAGTTCAGGGGCCAGGGATGGAGCGGATAGGCTGGACCCAGTTGCTCATGGGACCATGTGGGGGGCAGTGGCGGTGGGGCCAGGCAGCAGCCCCTCGGGATTACGACACTCCTGTGTTCTCTGTTGCCCTGAATCCTGCTCTTCGGGGGCAGGGGCTCTGCTGCCACCTGTCCGCTTCCCAAGGGCAGCAATTACTGCACCCCCCCCATTGCACCCCGCAGAGGAGGGAAGGGCTGGCCCAGCACCCCTGAGCAGAGCCGGGAGTGTCCCGTGAGCACTTCGCTAACCCCAGGGGGGCCCAGCAGAGTTCCCAGCCCTGGCTCCGAGTCGCAGCCAGGGCTGGCGCTGCCCCACACACCATGTCTAGCATCCGAACCACCGATCGTCCCTGGGGTGCACTTTGCAGCTTCTCCTCTGCTCTGGTCCCCCCCAGGGACCCTGCCTGACCGCCTGAGGAGCTGAGACTGTGGCCAAAGCCGCTGGGTTTTACTGCGCAGCACCGGGGCCGGGACGCTTCCCCAGGCACCATCACGCAGCTCAGAGTCTGCAGCCCAGCAGGCCAGGAGCAGGACAAGGAAGGGGCAGTGGGGCATTAACAGGCTCCTTCGCTGTGGCTGGGCTGGGCTTCCACGCCTGCGCCCTGGACTCGTGGGCGTCCTGCAGCGTCCAGCCCTCAGCAGGAGACGGGCCCGCAGCCTGGAGCCGTTCGTCTTTGTTCCACTCACCAGCATTTTCCAGCCAGCCTCAGCTGCTTCCCTGCCAGAGTCCCCAGGCCTCTGCCTTCCCCGGGCACTGCACGGCTGTGGCTGGCGCTGGGTGCAGTAGGAATTCGGGTGTCCAGACTGGGGTGGGACCAGGCCCTGTTCCCACCTGTTCTGGCGGCTCGCACGGGCGAGTTAGTGCAGGGGGGAGACGCATGATGCTGCCGCCCTCTCCTGCGGCCCCCTGTAATGGTGCTGGCGAGTGGGTTCTCCGGTCCCAGGCCACCAGCCACATCGGGCTGTACAGAGCAAAGCCAACAGGGAGGGAGCCAGGGCAGTTGGTGGAAAGCGGCTGGGATCGGGTGTGACTCACGCTGCTTAGTGCATGGGCAGCTGGCCGCGTTCCCCAGTTACAGAGCTACTGCAGGGAGCCCCCCAGGGGCCTGGGTTGCTGGGGGGAGGGTCTGGCTCCAAACATCCGGGCAGGATTCACATGGAAATAGGCCCCCAGCTCTCCCCGAGGCCATGGGCAGATCCCTGTGGGAGGCTGGAACTACCAGCCAGCCCCTCCCCACACCCTCCCAGAGTCCCTTTCCAGGGGCCAGGCCCAGCCCTGGCACGCTACCTGAGGGCCCCAGCCCCTCGTCGCCCAGAGCAGCTCCCTGGTGCGGTGGGTGCCAGCAGGACAACACGTCAGTGCTGCCGGAGCAAATGGGTCATTTTCCAGGCAGGTGGGGTTACATGCAGCCTCTATGCCAGCTGAGGGCAGGGAGATAGAGGGCGTCCCCCAGCACGACAGCGCGGTGCCCAGGCTCGCCGAGAGGGTGGGCAGGGAGGCAGCTCAGAGGAGCGCCCACCAGGCAGGGAAGCAATAGGCCCCACCTGCCCTTTGGGATTTCCATGCGAGGAACGACTGGAGTCGCTCCCCAACCATGTCCCCAAAGCGCCCGATTGCTCCCAGCTTCCCAGCACTGGTGCCAGGCCTGGAGGAGGCAGCAGGGACCAGGAGGCACCTGTCAGCCCATCAAAGCCATGCCCAGGGTGCTGCCCCCAACCCAACAGGGAGCTATTACGGCAATGACACCAAAGGGCATTGGTGGGGGCTGCAGCGCCAGGCCCTGGCTGGGGGGGGCTCCTGGACCCCTAGTGTGGCTCGTGAGAAAGGGGAGGCAGCATGAGCAGCGGTGGGGGGAGCAGATCTGTTAGAAACCAGCCAAGCCTGATTGAAACATTGTCAGTGCTGGTGACTCCAGCATGGCCCCCGGGCACCCTTGCCCTGTTCAGTGCCCACCTTCGTGCCAGGCTGAGCTGGGCCCCAGACGGGGGTAGTCCAGCTGCGCAGGCCGTACCTGGGGGGCCGGGGCTTGGGCCCTGCTGGATTTGGCTTTGCTGTGGCTCTGAAGGGCCGCGCCAGGTCGGCTCAGCACCCAGCGGGGCAGAGCAAGGGGGACGCGGGGACGCGGTTGAGCCTCAGGGCTCACAAGCTAATCCTGCTGCATTAGGCAAATGGGTTCGGCGTAGACAATGCCGCCGGCCGCAGTGTAAGAGGTGCAGGCCTCAGGCCCCCGGGCGTTAGTGTGGCAAAGGGGCAGGCTGGGGGGGGGCACAGACCCGAACTGGCCACGCTCAGGCCAGCGTGCAGCAGCCCGAATGGCCAAGGTGCGGCTGGCCTGGTGCCGGCCCGGCGTGTTACGTGACCCCGTGTTCCCTACGCTTTGCGTGAGTGGCTCACGGCGAGCACAGGGCCCGTTCGAAGGGAGCCCGGCCCCAGGCAGCTGTGACAGCGGCAGAGCAAAGGGGGGTCCCTGCCGAAGGGCCGCGGGAAAGCGCAGGAACAGCCTCGCGCTTTGGCCCGGCCGAGGAGACACCGGCCGCAATGGGATTAAGCACAAAGGTGCCCGAGAGGTGAAGCGACTATTTCCGTGGGCTCAACGGTGCGAGCGGATTACGGCGGGTGGTTTATTCGGGGGGGGGGGGGGGGGGGGGCGGCAAGGGGGCAGGGCAGAGACTGTCCGAGGGGTCAGTGGAAGGGCTGGGAGAATAGAGGAGGGGCAGAGGTTCTGCTGTCATGAAGTGAGAGGTGCTAGGAACTGAGAAAAGAAGAACAGGAGTACTTGTGGCACCTTAGAGACTAACAAATTTATTAGAGCATAAGGAACTGAGGACTCAAAGGGGCGTTTGGGAGCTTTGTCCCTGGGCACTGCTGTGGGCTCACGCCCACTGCTGGGGTGGGGGCTGGGCAGGTCAGCACCACCCGCAGGAACAAAACCTGAGAGAACGTGAAGGGCCCTCGAGGCCGCCCTAAGGCCCCAGCCTGGCGCCCCGTCTCTGCTACCCAGAATGCCCTGGGCCCCAGCCCGGCGCCCCCGTCTCTGCTACCCAGAATGCCCTAAGGCCCCAGCCTGGCGCCCCCGTCTCTGCTACCCAGAATGCCCTGGGCCCCAGCCTGGCACCCCCGTCTCTGCTACCCAGAATCCCCTGGGGCCCCGTCTCTGTTACCCAGAATGCCCCGGGGCCCCAGCCTGGCACCCCTGTCTCTGCTACCCAGAATGCCCCGGGGCCCCAGCCTGGCGCCCCCGTCTCTGCTACCCAGAATCCCCTGGGGTCCCAGCCTGGCGCCCCCGTCTCTGCTACCCAGAATCCCCTGGGGTCCCAGCCTGGCGCCCTGTCTATGCTACCCAGAATCCCCTGGAGCCCCGTCTCTGCTACCCAGAATGCCCCGGGGCCCCAGCCTGGCACCCCCGTCTCTGTTACCCAGAATGTCCCGGGGCCCCGTCTCTGTTACCCAGAATGCCCCGGGGCCCCAGCCTGGCACCCCCGTCTCTGTTACCCAGAATGTCCCGGGGCCCCGTCTCTGTTACCCAGAATGCCCCGGGGCCCCAGCCTGGCACCCCCGTCTCTGTTACCCAGAATGTCCCGGGGCCCCGTCTCTGTTACCCAGAATGCCCCGGGGCCCCAGCCTGGCACCCCCGTCTCTGTTACCCAGAATGTCCCGGGGCCCCGTCTCTGTTACCCAGAATGCCCCGGGGCCCCAGCCTGGCACCCCCGTCTCTGTTACCCAGAATGTCCCGGGGCCCCGTCTCTGTTACCCAGAATGCCCCGGGGCCCCAGCCTGGCACCCCCGTCTCTGTTACCCAGAATGTCCCGGGGCCCCGTCTCTGTTACCCAGAATGCCCCGGGGCCCCAGCCTGGCACCCCCGTCTCTGTTACCCAGAATGTCCCGGGGCCCCGTCTCTGTTACCCAGAATGCCCCGGGGCCCCAGCCTGGCACCCCCGTCTCTGTTACCCAGAATG
>NC_048305.1:107275986-107319774 GCF_013100865.1 Trachemys scripta elegans | reverse complement strand
CCCCCCCCCTGCGCTGTGTCTGCCCTGGGTATCGCCCTGTGTCCCTCTCCCCCGTGCTGTGTCCGCCCCGGGTATCGCCCCCACTCCAGTATCGCCCTGTCCCCCCCCGTCACCCCCGCGCTGTGTCTGCCCCGGGAACCCGGCTGGGCATTCGGCTACCCTTCCCCCAGGTATTTCCCCCCCCACCCCAGCGCTGTGTCTGGCTGGGCTGGCTCTGCCCTGGTCACCTGGCTCCCCTCAGTGCTGTATTTGCCTCAGGCACCCAGCTGCGCCCCCCCCCCGCCCCCCCCCCCCCCCCCCGTGCTGTCCCCCCCCCCCCAGCTGGGCACCCTGGCCATCATTCCCCATACTCCCCCAGCGCCGCAACTGCCCTGGCCTCCCGCCCTAGAGCATCACCATGCCCCAGCACTGTGACTGCTCTGGGCATCCCTGCTGGGCCCCCCTGCCCTGGGGCATTACCCCACCCCATTGGCAGGTGGTTGTCGCTGGTTGTGGCTGTGCTGGGTGGCCCGGGGATTCTGCTCCCCATGGAGGTGACTGCCTCTCAGTCTCAGGAGGCATGGAGGAGCCTCGCCAGGACAGCTGGCATCCCTGTGGAGCAGCCAGATTGGGTTTTTCTTTGGTTTTTGCCTCCACCAAGGGGGTGTGCTGCTGTTGGGGTCAGTGACGAGAGCTGATGCAGGTCAGCGAGTTTTACCCAGCCACCGTGGCTCCTGCCTGTTTGCCATTCCCCATTAGCCTTCCCCTCGGGCTGTGTCCCCAGGGCCCTCTCTGGAGACAGCCCTTAAAGGTGACCTGCAAAGGGGACAAAGAATGTGGGCTTGTGCCCTTCCTTGCTGATGGACATAAAGGGCTGGAAGGCGTGTTTCATCCCATGCTTGTTTTGTATGTTAGACATTCAGATGCTGTCTGGCATGCCAGTGAAATGACACTACAGGAGCCAACCTTCAGCAGCAGGGGGACGGGGGTGTTGTCATCATAACGTTCTGGAGAAAGGCCCTCTCAGTGAAAGATTCAGCATTTCCATCTTCCAGTGCACATCTCTGAGGTCCCCTAAGGCCTTGTCTCTGCTAGGAAAATTGGTGCCCAGAATTCCCTGCTGGTGCCGCACTAATTGTAATCACAGTGATGGAAACTGAAATGCAGACACTGGTCAGGTGTCTTCTAAAGATGTCACAGTCTTCTGAGCAGGGTTGGTTGACATGCGGCTGATCTGCCCTGGCGAGCTGCTGTGGTGGGAGGATTTGAGAAAACCTCATAGTGCAACCTGTGAAGTAGGTCAGGAGCATTCTCCCCATTTCACAGAGGAGGAGATCCAGTCCCAGAGCAGTCAAGTATCATGCCCAAGGTCAGTGGTAAAGCTAGGGGTAGAATTTGGGTGTAGTGTTTTGCTGAGAGATTCAAGTTATTTAAACTTTTAATTTCTCTCTTCAAACTCAACAAAACAACCTGGCTCCCAGTCCTCTGCTCTAGCCACTGGTGCGAGCACCACTCCTCTCCCCGCACCCCAGGAGCTCTCTGAGCAGAATGCTCCTCTTCTCTTCTGCCCCATGGAGCAGCAGTGCCCACTTGCTCATGACGTTGGTGTGTATTTTGACTGACGATCCTCCCAGGGAGGCTCCCAGCATTTCCTGCCAATAGGCCAAGGGGCCACAGACTAGTTACTTTCACCGCCTCTTGCAATAGCAGTTCCCACCCGGTCATCCCATTTTTTTTTTTTTAGAATAGGTTTTGTGGCTAACTGTGTGATCCATGTGCTGCAAACCCTGCTCCCTTGTCACCGGATTCATGCCTTTCCAGGGGTGGTGGGTAACTGTAATATAACTTCTATCATGCCTGTTGATAGTATTTGGGTGCGGTAATGCTCTGTTCGTTATGCAGCAACCCAGTGGGCTATCAAGAAAACAACTTTGGTAGCCTGCCACTCCCGTGCCCACAGAGGGGTCAGATGAGCAGACTTGTGTGTACTGTATAATTATAGAATTGTAGGCCTGGAAAGACCTTGAGAGGTCATCTAGTCCAGTCCCCTGCACTCATGGCAGGACTGAGTATTATCTAGACCATCCCTGACAGGTGTTTGTCTAACCTGCTCTTAAAAAATCCCCAATGATGGAGATTCCACAACCTCCCTAGGCAATTTATTCCAGTGCTTAACTAACCTGACACTGAAGAAGTTTTTCCTAATGTCTAACCTAAACCTCCCTTGCTGCAATTTAAGCCCATTGCTCCTTGTCCTATCATCAGAGGTTAAGGAGAACAATTTTTCCCCTTCTTCCTTGTAACAACCTTTTATGTACTTGAAACTGTTATCATGTCGTCGTCGTCCCATCCCCCCGGCTCCCCAGTTGTCTTTTCTCCAGACTAAACAAACCCAGGTTTTTTCAATCTTCCCTCATAGGTCATGTTTTCTAGACCTTTAATCATTTTTGTTGCTCTTCTTTGGACTTTCTCCAATTTGTCACCATCTTTCCTGAAATGTGGCGCCCAGAACTGGACACTATACTCCAGCTGAGGCCTAATCAGTGCAGAGTAGAGCGGAAAAATTACTACTTTTGTCTGGCTTACAACACTGCTGCCTAATGCATCCCAGCATGATGTTTGTTATTTTTGCAACCAGGTTACACTGTTGACTCAGTGGTCCACCATGACCCCTATATTCCTTCTGTAGTAACATAGTCCTCACTTCTACAGGACCCTTCGTCTGAGGATGTTAAAGCACTTTACAAACGTGAATTAATCGTCAGTCTCTGCAGAGAAGGTAAACCCTGTATAAAGAGAGAGAGATGGTGATGTGGCTGGCCTCAGGTTATACAGTGCCAGAGCTGGGAGTAGAATCCAGGTATCCAAGCCCTGTGTTTGTACTGTGCCTAGCACTGTGGGCTCCTGGTCCATTATTCGGGCTCCTGGATGCTATGGTAATATAAAGAATAATTAATGATCTCTCTTCTGCTTTAGAAACAAAAGAGCACTGGCAATTAGTTTTAGGCACAGTTATGTTTTTTAAAAGGCTTTTCAACAGAATAGAAATATTGGTAAGAATATTCTACAATGTCATTGAAAAGAGGGTTCTGGCTGCACATGTCCTCCTGAAGGGTTGGGGACACCGTGTGCTAAATTACTGTGGATCACACTAGAGCCAGGAGACCCCCAACTGTGGGGGGGCAGTGTTAAGCACTGGACAAATACAAAAGAGGGGAATCTTACAACCTGCTCTAAGGCAAAATAATGATTACAGGCAAGGAAAAGCTTCCGTACAAAGAGAGCAGTTCTAGAGGGGGAGTTGGTGGAGGGTATAATAAGTGATGACTGAGCTAGAGATGGTGGGGAGGGTACTCCCTACCATCTGTCATGAGAACAAGGGCCAGCCAATTCCACTGAAAGATGACAAATGGAAAATTAAGCAAAAGAAATAGTTTATGTAATTAACTTGTGGAACTCATTGCTACAAGGGAGCGTTACGATCAGGAGCTTAGTAGGATTAAGAAAAACTATTGGACGTGCACATGGATAATAGAGCATCCATAAATACAACTTTACTGATGGGAGGTGCCAAGCAATCAGGTCATTCCCTACTTGCCCAGTAGGTGGTTTCTTGTGCCTTCTGCTGAAGCATCTGGCCCAGCCCACTTGTGGAGACAGGAGAGTGGCGTAACCAGGCCATGGGTTTGATTGGGTGTAGTGGCTGCTCTGTTCCTGAGATACTGCAGTTGTTTGTGACAATTCTATTCTACACTAGCCATGAGCACAGCGAGATTGATCAGAGTCATTCAGGTAGTAGGTAATATTTGGTATTTGCCCCTGCAAGCCACTGGCTTAACCGTTGTCTGGAGCTAGAGCGCCAGAAGGTGAAGCTGACCTGTCTGTTGTTGCTGTCTGAGACAAATTAAACATGGTGAAAATGATGGACAGGAAGTGGGAGCTGAGTGGCCCAGTGAACAGATGTTCTTCAGGACATTGTTCCAAGGACCCAAGGCTGGGGGGGGACGGACCTGGTTCTTTTTGGGGTTTGAGCACCCCACTTGTCTACTTGCCTCTGGTGAGCGAGAGGGTCCTACACCAGCAGCGTCTGCAGAACTTAAGCTTTCATTGTCAGAAAATCAACCTGTTTCTAGCTCTTACAATTATGAAGAGCTTTCAGAGTGTGACTGATAAGGTGAGATCTGCCTGAGCCTGCAGCCAGCCAGCTGCAGTGCCTCTGCTACTGCTCAAGGCTCTCCTAAGCAGTGGCAGGGTAAAATGAAACAGGGTGTGGTCAGTTGCATTGATGCTATCTAGAATCCAGCGGGCATGCTCCTGCTGCTTCCTGGAAAAGCTCTGAGCAGTATCAAGGCCAGCCAGGCATTTGAGTTAACCATGGAGTCGAGGACAACACACACATGACTGCTGGTGAAGGCAGAGGAGCAGAGAACTTTCCTTACTGCAGCCAAAAGCCTCTGGTGCTTGGTTTGAGGGGTGAGGGGAGTGAGACAGAGATTGTCTTTCACAGTCAGGTCTCTGGAATGGACGAGCTTAAAATGGATTAGATGTGCACTCTCCAGGGGCTGCTTCAACAGATGGATCCAGTTGCAAGCTCCAGAGACAGCCAGTGGGGATCCCAGTATCCTCCCCTTTCCCAGAAAAAAACAGATACTGGTTTTCTCACCAGGGCGCTTGCTTGTGGGCACCTTGTTCATTTGTCCCAGGAAGGCTTACTCCTCTGCTTAGTAGGTGGCCGTGGTCAGGACTAATCCCATCTCCGACACTGCCATCCTTTGTGCCTTGGGTGTCCCAGGTCCACCTGTCTACAAAGTGGGGACAATGCCCCTGGGAAGGGTGTGGGGCTGGTAGTGAGCATTAGTGAATCTCTGCAAAGTGCTCTATGAACGCAGAGCTCTGCAGTCTAATCTGCATATGTTCTAGTCTACTGGATCATTCTGCTCCTGAATTTCCCCCCAAGGGCGCACACAGACAGAGACGGCTCTTTTGTTTGCACCAACAATAGAACAAATGTTGGCTTTCTGAAAGGTCAGTGGCACTCCGGGTGGTGATTAGCCCAGCATGTGCTGGGTGCGGAAATGGAGCTCTCCCTGCTGCTCTGGAATGAGGCTCCCTGCAATCTGGGAGTAGGTGAATGTGATCCGCTGCTTCCCTTCCCCCAGCCTGCCTGAGCCTTTCCCTTTGCAGGCCTGGCAATCTCAATCTTGTGCTTTCCTGTAGCTGCAGCTCTGTGCTCGGTGGGCTCAGAACTGCTGGTGAGCTGTTCTGGGTGAGGGGCTTGACAATTTGGGGGGGTGGGGTTTCGGGGGCAGAGCCCTAATATGATGAGTCACTGCCCGGATCGGGCATCAATAAGAATTAAAGGCAGCTCTAGAGACATGGGGCTGGAATCACTTAGTGCAGTGTAAGCAAAGCCCTGGGGTTCAAAAGCCCTTTGCAGTGACAGCAGGAAAATCTCCTGCAACTCTGCTTTTCCAGAGGGGGTTTTGGACTATTCCGAGACGAACTGAGTGAAAAATTGGCTCTTGCTGGGGGCTGGACTCCTGGGAGGGCTACTGAGGGAGCAGCTTTGTCAGTTGATTCGAATGAATAGACAGCGCTTGTACTGGGCTGGGTTTTCTCTGCCGTTTGAGTTTTAGGGCAGCTCTAGTAATGACATCCAACAGGACTAGAAATGGGAGGTTCTGACTCCCATCTGGGTCAGGTTAATGCAAACACTGGGGTCTTGGAATATGAATGGCCTGAGGGAATTGGGAATGGATTATGGAACCTTTCATCCCCAGGCCATGAGATCTAAGCCAGCCCCGGGTAATGGTGGAAGGTTATTCTACACTGACTGGTGGGGTGGCCTCCATCCAGACAAATGGCTGCAATTTAAACACTTTACTGGTGTCTCAGCAGAGCCCAGGGATAAGTCGGAAATCTTCTTTTGCCTGTATAGAGGGCTGGTGCACTTGTGATCTGTGCTGCACTTGCTCTGTGGATATACAGGCTCTGCGGTGTGTGAATCCAGCACCTTTTACTTGCATGAAACTGCCAAAGAGAGAGCAAACAGTGGTGGGCAAGGTGGGGCTGTGAGGGTTTCCTAGGCACGGCAGTCATGGGCTCGGCCAAGTCTCCCTTCACAATCCTGCTGGTGCCATTGATTTATCCTGAAAGCTCACCGCCAACAGCTAAGCAGCAGGTAATGCTATTGGTTCCCAAGACAGTGCCACGTGCTACACCCACCCCAGGTGCCTGGGAGAGCTCTTTGGAACCATATTGATATGTGCAGCCCGTAATCCTGCTCTGGTCTCTCAGTGCTGAGCTCTTTCCTGCAGGCAGGAGGGGAGAGGCCCCATCTCTGGCTGATGAGGCTCAGGAAGGTTTTCCTTGTTGTCAGAGGGTCTCCCAGCACGGGCGCCTGGGCTCCATTGCTTTCTTAAGACAGGCTTTACAGGCAGAAGCTGCACTGGTTTAAGTTCAATCACTTTAAAAACCAAATGACTTAAACGAGTGCAAGCCGGCGTGGCCGCACATGTCAGTCCTGGCTGCTGTGCGCTCCCAGGGGGCCTGGGCTGGCTTCCCCTTCCCTTCGCACCTGCCGGTGAATAAGGCTGAGCTCGCGCAGGTGGACGAGTTGGCTCGGTGACAGGAAGGGTTCAACAAGCCAAGAACACCAGCCAGTCCTCGGGGCCTGCTTCCCGAGGCATGGCCTGTGCGTCGCAGCTGCTGTGCATGGTAGGCAGAGAGCCCACTGCAGGGCTGCCCCTAACGGCAGCAGCCTCATTTCCAGTCGGGAGGTGTACACTACACTGCAGTATGGCCTCCTCTCCGGTCTAGGTGGATTGTTGCATGCTGGCACCTGACCTCTGCTGGCCACACCTCCCTGTTAAAGGACTCTTGTCTTGCCTTTTGGTCCTCGTTGGGTTGAGATCTGCAGTACCCAACGCTGCGGCTGTGGACAGGGAAAGGAGGCTAAACCTCTCTTCCCCTGCTTTAGATGTATTTTATCTGCCCCAAATACCTTGCACCTTGGAAAACAAAAAGAAGCCCACAATTTTCCTGGCTGATTCTATATCCTGGCTTCTGTGGAAACCCCAGTGGCACCTGCTCCCTTTCTGCTGGAGCTATGGCTCATCTCCTTTCTGCATCCTGCCCTTTGCTTCCCCGCCTTTCCCCCTTTGCAGTGCTGGAATGCTTTGCTGATGTGCCCTCTCTGACACCTTTATAGGGCTGCGTGAATTCCACTCAGCCTTCCCAGTGGGTCTTCGGGGAGCAGACACCCAAAGTCTCTTCCATGGATAGTCCGATTTGGTTTTGATCACCTCCTTTGAGACAGAGATACTGGAGGTGGGTGCTGTGACAGCTGCTGTGTCTGCCTTCAGATTAGGAGATTGAGGAATAGAAAGACAGGTGCATCTGCTTCCTTCAGAAAATGTTACTGCCCATTTACTGATGCCAGAATAGAGAGATCTGCAGAGGCTTCTGAGGCACAGGGCTGGATTTGGGTGGGCTTTCTCTTTCCCAGTGTGTTGCTGAGAACAGCATCTCCGGAGCTGTATCTTCTCCCAAAAGCAGCGGAGACATGGCTTGGATGGACGTATGGCCTCGCCAGAGGTGTTGGCAGGTGTTTGTGGGGAAGCGTTTTGAGGGTCCCTGGGACATTCAGGATTGCATCAAGTTCCTTTGCTCCCAGAGTACCTTTTATAGTAACATTAGATTTATTTAAACTCCACCCAGGGCAAACCTTTCCCACAGTTCTTAGTGCCTTCCTTTGCCGAATAAGTGGGATGTCAGTGTGGCTGTCCAGTTCCCAGCTCCGGTGCTCTGTCCTGGCAGGGCCTGGGCTGGAACCTTCACTGCCAGCTGCATCCTGTCCTGCATTCTGCCCTTGTTGCGAGGTGGGGGAATCTGTGTGTCAGGGGGGCCAGCGGGAATTCTGTCTGACATGTTTGCCGGAATTTGTCCCTGAAAGTGACAATGCTGTTGGAAAGAAGCACAGTGTGCACTAATGCTGAGGAAGCTCCTCTCACCATCAGCCCTCTGTCGAGGCTGCTCGGGCCTGACCCGCGGCCTCCCTGCTGTTCCAGTCCTGCGTTCCCTTGCAGCTCTGCTGGTTCACCTACGCCATGCAGGTGTTTTCCTATCTCCCTGGGCTGCTGCAATAGGGCGGGCTATTGCTGCTGTAATATCCTCCACCGCAGAAATAACCAAGCCGAATGCCATCGCCTCGGCATGGTCCATTGAGGCTTCAGGCCACCCCCAGGCCTAACCTGCCGTCACTGAGTTGGGAATGATCTGCCTGAGGAGTCACTGGCTTGGCTGGAGGCCCCCAGTGTGTTGTGTAGGGAGGGGATGATGTGATTACTGCAGGATTGACTCAGGGCCATTGGCAAGGCCTGTGTCAACCACATTCCGCCCAGGGGAGGCAGGGCTGGCTGCCCGCGAGCCTGCAGGATCGCTGGGCCCCTGCTGGGGGGGGTCTGGAAGAGAAGGGGCTTGTACATGGGGAGTCCTATGAAGATGATGCTGGCTTGTCCCCAGTGACTGTGCTTGGTGAGCAATGAGCTGGGAATTTCCATTTGTGCCTGTGTTTGACTGCCTTCTCTCCGTTCAGCCTATCCAGTTGTGGCGGGGGGAAGGTGGTTGGCTTTTCCTGGGGGGCCTGGAGCTCTGGTTGCTTGGTGTAGCCATGGTTTCCGTTGCTTGGTGGCAGTAGGCAGGGCTGACGCAGGGATAGGATGCTGGCTGCGTGGGTCTGCCTTTGGCCAGTGGGAAAGGAGCATCTTCTGCAGGAGACAACCCAAGAATGATTCCTTCTGGAAATAGCAGCATGATAGCTACTGCCAGCCAACAGTGCCCTCCTTTAGAGGTGCAGGCCTCACTGTCTTTGCTTTGTGGGGGCTGCCAGTGCTGGGTCGCTGGGGCCATGCCCTGCATACAGGCACTGTGCTCCTGAATTCGCTGCCTGGTGTCTTCCAGGCCTGCTTCACAGGCGTTGCACCAGCACCTGTATTATCTCTGTTTGCTCAGCCAGATAAACCCCCCGAGATGCAGCATCTTGCTTTCATGAGGCTCCTGGGGGACAGCAGGCTAGTGTTAGAACATACAGTGTGTTCCCGGTATGTGTGGTGCAGGCCTGACTCCGTACCTTACACCCTGTCACACATCCTACTGCACGGAGCTGAGAATCTCTCACTTCTCCTATCAGCCCTCCCATTCCACTGACCGGTCTTGTCTGGGCACCCATCTCTGGTGAGCCGGCAGCCCCACTCTTATTTATTTACCTAGAGTGCTATCAGGGAGACAAGTTGCTATTTTTTTTTTTTTTTTGGGCTCTGTTCAGAAGCTCAGAGGAGGCTAAGAAAGGGAGGGGAGGGCTCCAGGGATGCCAGGTCTCTGGCAGGTTCCAACGCTCCCTTTTTAAAATATTAGTACTAGGATGAAAGCTCTAAAGCCATCAGCTGGCACTCAGGCTTCTGGGGCTTGCTTGTTACTCCTTCCCCTGCCCCCCGACATAACCAGATTAAAAGCCCTCACCTGCCCTGTCGCAGTGGGAGGCTTGTCGGCATTCCCAGGTGGCTGCTACGCTGTGCAGGTAGCTAGGACCTTACCAATGCACAGCATTGTAGAGCAGAGACACTGACAGCAGGCTTACCTTACTTTCACTCCAGCGGAGTTCTGAGGTGTTGGAGAAACCTCATCCTCTGGCTGAGGGCAGGCCAGGCAGGCCTGGCTGTTTACAAGGTCTAAGGTTACCTGGTCAGCTGTGGAGAAGCTAGCTCTGGTGTCAGACATACACATACTGGGTGGGTCAGAATCCACCATGCCCTCCCTGGAGCGGTCACTCTCTTGCCCTCCTCCCCCCACTGAGTTTCATTCCTTTTTCTTTCCCGGGCATCAGACTAATGTGCTTGTCTCCGATCACCAGCACTTCATTGTAGAGCCGAAGCCATGGTCCAGCAGGACTAAAGCTGCCTGGAGTGACGGTCAAACAGCAGCAGGTGCCAACGCTTGCCTCTCAAGTGCCCTGGCATGAGAACGTTGCGGTGACCTTGTCTGCGCTCCCTGGGAGCATGGGCACACATGCACTCAGGGAGCGTTCTGTAGAGCACAGGTAGCCCTGAAGCGTGCTCTCCCAGCTCGGCATGCCCTGGGTAATATGTGGTGGGGTAGGGAGAGAGCACTGCTGCACCCAGTGTAAGAAATTGGGTCAGATTAGACCAGATTTCAGTAGGTCCCTGTCCCAGTGGATCTGCTAGCTGGATTTCTTGCTGGCCTGCTGCAGGCAGTGACCGATTCCGGGCACAAACGCAGCCAGTCAGAACACTCCACATCGAACCCGAATCAGCAAGCCCCAGTGCAAACACGTCGGCTTGTCTCTAGCTGCCTTCCTGTTTGGTTTCTTAATGCAAGTTCTGTTTCATGACAGGAGTGAGGTTCTCTGGGTAGCACATTGTTGGGTGAGGACTGTGCTTCTCAGGAGGCTCCTATAGCTAGATATGTAATGCTATGTGGCGAGGATGGGCAGGGTACATGGTCAAGCACTCAAACGTCAGGAAGTGCCAATGGTAAAGTCAACAGTGCACCCTTAACTCTACCCCCTTACGTCTCGTTACCTGATTGCACACTGCTTCCCAAATACCGCAATATAACGTAGACGCGTGTCTTGCCTTCGCCTCGCGGGAGGGAGCTCTTGTCCTAGCTTTCATTTTGTGCACTCGCATTTTACTCAGTGTCACAGTGCGCTAGCCAGGCGTGGATTTAGACTGCGTGCTTCTCTGTATAACGCAGGTACAGTATTTGAATAGCTTACACTGCAATCCTGCAGCTGGTTCTGGCTGGTCAGCCCCCTCGGAAATTGGTAGGGTCCATGCAAGCACCAGGCTCTGCGTGCTCAGAGCCAGTGGCAGGATCAGACTCTAGTCAGCAACTGTGTACTACATACTCTTTAATCAGCATCCACTGCCACCTTCTAGTCAGAGCTCAGAGAAAGAGCTTGCAGCTGCATTAGCTTCGTAGTTGGGTGGGCTGTATGTGCCAGCACATTTTCACCAGTAGTCTGCCATGTTGTACTTTATGTGTAATGTTGTGTAAGAATTGTTTACTGCGTGCTTGTCACTTAAATGACTTTAATGGACACTGTTTGACATACACGCAGGAGTTCACTGTACTACAAATTGCTGCACACAAGCTTGTAGATAAAACTGCATGATACCTTTGTATTTTATTTGAGAAACGGTAAGATTGGTAATCACAGACTCTGATGTAATGCATAATTGTGCATGCAAAGGGGCGGAGTTAGGGTTATATGTTCAGCCTTATCTTTGGCCTCTGCTGACAATTATTATTCAATGCTTGTAATGCAGTAGCACCTAAAGGTCATGAGCAGGTTGGGTCCCATTGTGCCAGGAGCTGTACAGATGTGATGATCCCTTAGCAGAGTACTCACCAGGTTCTCCACACTGTTTGATGTGAGATTTTTTTTAAATCCCCTGATATAGAGGTATTCAGCAGGACCCCTCGGACTGGCCCTTCTCATGCACTTTGGGATGGCACAGGAGAGAGCTCCTTTCCTGCATGCCTGGTACAACTTCTCCCCTGCAAAGGGCACTGTGGCAGCAAAGAAAGTGATTTTTTTTGACTGCAGGGAGCTGAGTTCTAGTCAATCAATCCTGGTTTCATGCTATCCCTCCTCCTTCTCCCTCCCAGGATTCTGCAGCTTCACTGAAATGCACAGCCTCCCAGTATCCTGCTGCCTGGTTTCTTGCCCAAACTCCATCCTCTCCGGTCCCAGCTGGGGCCTCTTTCATTTCAGAATTGCTCTCTGTAGTCTTAAGGCTCTGCATGGGCTTCTGCCAGCCAGCCTCTCAGACAAGTCTCTCCCTCCCCCCCACCTCCCTTTCCCTGCTCACTCTTCATTGAGGACAAGCCCTTCTGCGTCTGCACATGCATCCCACTTAGGGTGACCAGATGTCCCGATTTTATGGGGACAGTCCCAATTTTGGGGGCTTCTTCTTATATAGGCTCCTATTACCCCCCACCCCCTGTCCCGATTTTTTACACTTGCTGTCTGGTCACCCTAATCCCACTGGAGGTACAAGAGCCTTCTCTTGGGCATCTCCTGCCATCTGCAACAGCCTCCCTGTACATCTCTCAGAAACTCTCTCCTATTTTCTCCTCTCCACAAATGTTTAAAAACACCTTCGTTGTGTAAACCTCTTCCTGTATCCCCACTCCTGCTACTGCCTTAAAAACAGATGCCCTAGACCATGTCTTCATCCTGCCGTTTTCTGTAACGTATCCGCCATGCTGCCCTGCTGTCTGATCTCATGCTGGGAAGTGGGGAGGTTGGTCAGGAGGGTTTACCTCCTCTCCGAGGCACGAGAGCCCCACGGGAATTCCATAGGTTTTTGAGACTGGGGGGTAGGGGGTGACCTCTGAGGCCCAAACAGAGGAGGGGGTCTTATGCTAGTTCTTGACAAGCAGCAAATGACATGATGAGTCAGAAATGAAGCTGAGCCTGTTAGCGTCATGGTCCAGACTAAGTGAAGGGTAGAATGAGAACAAACTGACTCAGCGGTGAGCGCAGACGTGTAAGAGAAGAAAACATTCTTAGCATTTGGGGATGCGAGGAGAATGGTAACTTCTCTCCCCAGCCCTCCCCTCGTGCTGTGGTACAGTCCCGTGAAGCAGGTTGCTTAAATCAGCTGTTCTAATCCAAGACATGGGAAGTGGGGTGGTGTCTTTGGAGACCTAGTGACCGAGTGCTTGGAGAGCTGGTTTGGGGGCCTGTCCCTTGTGCTGTTGACTGGCCATGGGGCTGAGGGTGAGCCATGGCCCAGCCCTGCTCCAATTCCAATGTGCTCTTCTCTCTCTTCCAGGCACTCCATCAGTTGTATTACGACCCAAATATTGAGAACAAGAACCTGGCTCAGAAATGGCTGATGCAGGCCCAGGTCTCGCCCCAGGCATGGCACTTCAGCTGGCTTCTCCTCAATCTGGACAAGGTGCCAGAGATCCAGTACTTCGGGGCCAGCGCCCTGCACATCAAGATCTCCCGCTACTGGAACGACATCCCTGCCGACCAGTACGAGAGCCTCAAGTCGCAACTCTTCAGCCAGATCACCCGCTTTGCCAGTGGCTCCAAGATCGTGCTTACCCGGCTCTGTGTGGCGCTGGCCTCGCTGGCACTCAGCATGATGCCTGACGCCTGGCCCTGTGCTGTGGCGGACATGGTACGCATGTTCCAGGCGGAGGACTCCAATGTGGATGGACGGGCACGCTGCCTGGCACTCCTGGAACTGCTGACGGTACTGCCTGAGGAGTTCCAGACCAGCCGCCTGCCTCAGTACCGCAAGGGGCAGGTGCGCAGCGTCCTGGCCCAGGAGTGCGGCTCTGTCTTCCCTTTGCTGGAGCAGCTGCTGCAGCAGCAGGACTCCCCGGGTTTCATCAAGCAGAAGGTGCTGAAGTGTTTCTCCAGCTGGGTGCAGCTGGAGATCCCGCTAATGGACTGCGAGAACCTGATCCAGGCAGCCTTCACCTCCCTGCAGGACCCGGAGCTCTTCGACACGGCTGTGGAGGCCATCGTCAATGCCATTTCCCAACCGGATGCCCAGAGGTAAGAGCGGCATTCCCCTGCTCAGGCTGTGTCCTTTGGGCCTGTTTGCCTGCAGTGATGGCCTGGTCCCCTTGGGGATGAGAGTAGAAGGGAAGCCTCGGGATTCTGGCTCACTGAGCTGGCTGCAGACAGAGGGATGATGGCGATGGCGCACGTGGGCATAGGAGACTGGGAGAGAGGAAGAGGAGCCCCAGCCTTGAGGGTTTCAATGCGGTGCTAGTCTGTCTGGGTGACTTCTTCCCCTGCCTTACCCACAGACCCAGGAGGTCAGGGCTGCCAGCTCTCTACATACATGTTACTGCTCCTGTCCGTCCCACTGCAGGCTGCCCAGACGCCCGCACGCCTAGCTGGCTCAGGCTGGAGAAGTGGGACGTGGTTAGCCATTTAGTGTCCCTAGTGACTGGAGAGCAGGGCCTTGAACGCCATGGGTGTTGTGCAGAGGCCCCTTGCCACTGACCCATGAGCTCTTCCGCAGACTCCTGCTTTGACAGACGGCCTCTCTGAGGGGCAGCAGCTGTCAGCTCTCTGAAGAGCCCTCAGGAAGTAGATGCTACGCAGCTCTGCCCTTCTTCTCTCCTGCAGATAGGGTTTCCTGTTGTCTCAGTGTCTGAGGAATGAAACACCTGGCTCAGCTCAGTCCAGGGAGACTCCGCTCGGCTGCATTACAGACACTGGGCAGCCAAAGAGCATATTTCATGTAGGCTTGTCTCCTCTCGCCGCGTCCCTAGCTTCTTTGTACGTCCAAGGTTTGTCGATTCCCCTTTGATCTTGGCTGCGACTCTCCCTGGAGAGCAGAGCCGTGAGACTGCGAGGGCTAGGGGAGAGGCCCCCTTGGACCATGGCTCCGGTGCCCTGAGCCCCTAATTAGGCCATATCTGAGCAGCAGCCATCCTCCAGGCCATGGCACTGATGCCCACAAAATGGAGAGTACATGGGTGTCATCAGTCATGTTCCCGCTTCATTGCTTAGCACCTCTCCCCATTTTCCCTGGGAGGAGAAGGGCTGAATTAGGGATCTGGGTGAGCTAGGCGCTTCTGTGCGTCAAGCTACGGCTCTTCCACAGGAGTCTGAATGACTGCCGGGATTCCCAGCGTTGGTGCATACGCTGATTCTAGGGCAGAGGTTGCTGAAGTCTAGGCCGAGGTTCACAGGGGCCTCTAAGATACAGGTGCTGCTTCTGGAGACTAAAGGTCCCAGCATGCATTGTAGCCTGATTGTTTGGGTCGTGATGAAGCCTTGCTTCCTGGGAGCTGTAGTCTCCTTTACCTGCACTAAATGAGAATGGGCACAATCAATCTATTCCAGGTGAGCTCAAACACCGGGGTGATGGGCGTGATGGGAAAACCAGAGAAGCTGCTGCCATGTGCAGTTCTGTTAATTGCCCCTTTCCATCGCCCTCTTTCCCAGGGCCCCAGCTGACTTGCTGACCCTGTGTGCCCTCCTTCCATCCTGCCTGTCCCCAGAAACCGCATCAGGCACTGTTGGGGAGGGGGAGCCCTGGATACCAGCTAGCATCCTGTGACTTATGATAGCTTCTCCTGGACGGACTCCTCCAGCCCTTACCCTGGACGTGAATTTGGGGCTGGTGAGAGGTGTTGGATTGACAGGCTGGGGAGCCACAGGGAGAGCCTTGCCAAGGACACAGGTACCTGGAGGGGGCTTCTAGCACCCACTACTGGCCTTCACAGCACTTCATAAACCTGTCTTCCCCCAGCCCGTGATGGAGTTCTGTGTTCTCCCCACCTCACACATGGGAAACCAAGGTCACAGGGAGCCAAGTGACTGCCCAACGGCACGTGGGAATTGGCCTCAAGGCTGGGACTAGAACGCAGGAGTCCCTGGTTCCCAGCCTCATACTCGGTCCGCTGGACTCTGCACTCTGATCTGTCCCCCGGAGCAGGCAGGGCCTCTAATTCCCCTTTCCCCTGGTGTGCAGGGATGAGGATACCCAGGCTCTGGGCACACTGAGTGTGTGTTATCACTGACGAATGTGTAAAGCACCTTGCACTGAACACTATGGAACGAGTGCAAACCTGACCATCCAGTTCAGTGTGCATCGTTCTGGGGCTGCCGCAGCAGGAAATCAGAGCTGGGACGTGTCATCAGCACAGACTCGGTGCCAGGCACTGCGCAGCACAGATCTCCAAGGGGAGGGGATACCACCAGAGGGGCAACGTGAGGCATGAGGCCTTGTTCTGAGCTGGCAGCTACTCAGGAGAGGGATTGTCTTTAGTCTTTACACAGTGCTGAGCGTGCAGTCAGGAAGGTGTGATAATGAACGGTGGGGGGCTGTGGGGACTGGTCCTGATGCGACAGCAGTAAATATAAAATGGGGAGGTGTTCGTGCTGCTAATACAGCACCTCATGCCGTCAGTCAGCAGACAAACCTCATTCTGTTTGAGCTGTGCATCGTGGGGAGGTAGGTCAGTGTTATCCCTGCTCTGTGGATGAGGGAGCTGAAGTGCTGAGGCGGTGGTGTGACCACGGTGACAGTAGCAAAGGACCCATCCCATTAGGACGTGCCAAGGTGGCAGGTCCGAACATTGGGGCTGGATGGTGGGACTCCACTCCCCTTCTCTCCACCTGCGGTTTCCATCTGTCTGGCCTGCTAGGATGCACGAACCTGGGCCTGAGTGCTCCTCCTTGGTGATGGCGGGTGTTGGGTCTGAGCTGCTGCTTTTGCTGACACTGTTGCTCCTGTCTGTCCAGAGTAGCAGGTGCTCTCTCCGTAGGCTGTAGGTCTGTGGACTGTTGACGGTAGCTCGATGCATTACCGTGTGTCTCAATCGAGCAGAGGAAACGGGCTGCTGACTTTAAGCTGCTGTCCTGCCCCTCCCCCTGTCCTGGTTCTCTTATCATGCTGGTCGCTCTTGTGGCCCGAGGGCACTGAGATCCATCAGCTTCCTGCCTGGGATTCACAGCCCCTCCCTCTGCCCTGGTCCCTAAGCCTTGGAGAGCTAGAGCAGGCTAGAGGGCGTCTGCTCCTTCGGGCTATGCCTCCGCTGCAATTAGGGACCTGCGGCTGGCCTGTGCCAGCGGGCTTGGGCTAAGGGGATGTTTAATTGTGGGGTAGACATTCAGGCTTGTCTGGAACCCTTCCACCTCACAGGGTCCTAGAGCCCAGGCTTCAGTCTAAGCCCGAACGTCTACATGGCAATTAAACAGCCCTTAGCCTGAGCCCCCCCAACTCTGAGTCAGCTGGCATGGGCCAGCCATGGGTGTTTGTTTGCAGCGTAGACATAACCAATGTGTCCCTCTCCCCCATTATTTGTTCTGTGGGACACCAGTCAGCCATCCCTGTGCATCTGTCTCACCTGCGGGAGCATCTACCTGCTTGTTAGGTGTGACTCCCCACTGCGTTTCTCCCTGTGTCTAGCTTTGGCAGCATAGGAGAGACCTGAGGTTCCCTAGAACGGACTCCATTGGCCTTGGGAGGGGACAAGGTGTGTTTGAATGGGGGTATCCGACAGTATCCTGAGGCCAAACTGTTTCTTCTTGTAACTGCTCCTCCTTCACTGCATTCCAAGCCTCCTTGCTGCACTCTGAGCGGACAGAGTCACCACGAGCAGTGGGCACATGGTGCTGGTCCACCCTGGCTCTGCCCTGTTTGTTTCTTCTCCTTCCTGTCTGTGTCGCTCAGCCGTGAGAGGAGCCGCAGCCCATCCAGTTCTCTCAAAAGCCTCCAGGGAGTCTCCTGACCTTTTTGTCTGTCTGGCTCTTTCCACATCCATCTCTGAGGTTCCTGCTGCTTCTCAGCCACATTCCTCCCTGCTCTTTGTTCTTGCAGGTGCCTAGCCTGTGCTGCTTGTGCACCCTCCCTGCCTCCCATCCTGGAGCTGCAGGCAGAGACCATCCTTAGTGTTCCTCCACTGACCTGGACCTTCATCGAGTGACAGACTCCACACAGTGAGTCACTCACCTTCCCAAGGAGGGCTGGTTCTGGCCCCCTGGGAAGTAGGAACTCTGAAAAAGATTTGGGGGTCGTGGTGGACAGTCTACTCCTGGGGGAATTCTACAACACTGCGCATGTGCAGAATTTATGTCCCCCACAGATTTCTTTGCTTCCCTGAAGAAAAATGACTTTCTGATGGGGAAGCAAAGGGAAGTCACAAGAGCAGTCATGCGACCTTCCCCAGCAGTATGTTTCGGGTGCCCAGGACAGCCAGCAGAGAGGTAAATCACAGTAGGGCAGGGGGAGAGACTGGGGAAGACCTGGCTGGTGGCTCCTACCCTGCGCCAGGCTCAGCTGCTAGTCCCGGCTGGGCTGGGGTGAACAGGACTTCCTCTTCCCCGGCACGGCATCCGGGGCAGATCCACCTCCCAGATTTCCCCCCCAGCTGTAGGAAGCTCTGCAAACTCCCCCACCCCCCTGGCTTTCTGCACCTCCTCAGCTGTAGGGGAAGGGATCACTGTACCGGGAGCTGCTCTCCCATCCGACCAACAGCCGTGCATCCAGACCCCCTCATACCCAGACCCTCCCGCGGAGCCTCACACCCCGCTGACGAGCCCCACTCCCCCTGTACCTAGACCAACCCAATGAGCCACCGGCACCTGGATCCCCACCCCACCGAGCTCCAACCAGCTGCATCTAGATTGTCACCCCACTTAGCCCTGCTCCCCCCACACCCAGACCCCCCTGCAGAACGCTCTCAACCCACACCTGGATCCCTCAACACTTGCTGGACTGAGCCTGCCTGCCCACACCTGGTGCACCTGGCACGGAGGGGCAGGGCACTGGGGTAATTCTGGGGCAGGCCCAGTCCTCACGCTGTCTGGGTTGGGTGCAGCCTCATCACTGAGTCCATGTCCTGGGATAGGGGAGCTGCACAGTGATCTCCCAGCTCTGTGCAGCCAGTGCCCTGTGCTCCCTGCTGCCAGGCTGGAGCCCCCACATTTATTTGACAAATAAAATTAGCAGAATTTTAAAATATTGTGTGCAGAATTTAGTGTGTGTGTGTAGAATTTTTAATTGTTTGGCGTGGAATGCCTTCAGGAGTAACAATCAGCGGAACATGAACTTCCAGTTCTCGACCTGTGATCACAATGGGTCTTTCTGGCTTTGGAATCTGTGACTTTATTAATCTATATCTACTCTTCCTTCTCTGTCCCCTGACCACTCCCTCTCTCCCATTGACTGTGCTCCTTACGGTTCAAAGGCCTTCAGAGGTGCTCCTCCCCTCCCATCTCCCTCTGCTTGGGTCCTCTGAGCCCCTCCCTTCCCTTCCCTTCCCTCGGCCTGCTTCACTGAGAGAAGCTGTGACCAGATGACCCTTTGAAGTTCATTTTTAATTCTGATAAAGTGCTGTCAGCAGGGAGCTAATCTGCTGGGATCTCCCTTTGGCTCACGCTATGGGATCGGCATGGAATGCAGCTTGTCACTGGGCAAGGAGACTCTCCCAGCCAGTGCTCTCCTGGAGTTTGGGATCCTCTGCCCTCTGGGCATCTCTGCAGTGCTGATGGCAAGCCACAGGTCCCTGGAACCTTAGCTGAAATGACCATTCGATATCTAATGTCGTCTCCACATGGTGGGATGAGACTACTGGAGTCGGTGCCCTTTCTGCTCCCACAAGGAACTGTCCTTTGGAAGGAAAGGGGCCTGTTGAGACACTGTCCCCTCCCACTGGTTTCAGCACCTCTCTGCCATCTATTTACTGGAGTTTCACCAGGCTGGGGCAAGGGCAAGCCGTGAAGGTGTCACTTCCCTGGGTGCAGGGGGAGTGGGATCTGTTCAGGACTTCGGGAGCAGAGCAGGGCACCTAATCATTTCTCCCGGGATGGCCGTCGGTCTGGGCTGGAGTTAGAGCAGGCTAGAGAAGCTGTTCGGTTGGATGAAGCTCAGTGTCAATCATAGGCAGCATGGCAAGTGGGGAGAGAAACATTAGCACTTTGGATGAAGGAGCCTTCAGCTATAAGGCGTTTTGGAGAGCAGCCCTTCCTGGGCCCAGGCAAGATGCTGCCGCGCAGTTCCATCTCTTACCACGACAGCCCCACTAGGCATGGTATGTTGTCATTTCAGACTGTCAGCAGCTTCATTCAGAGAAACATCGGGTACATCTACACTGCAATTAGACACCTGCGGCTGCCTGTGCCAGCCAGCTCGGCCGACGGGGCTGTTTCCTTGCAGTGTAGACGCTGGGGCTGGAGACTGGGCTCTGGCACCCTGCGAGGGGGAGGGTCCTAGAGCCTGGACTGTAGTCTGAACCTGAACATCTACACTGCACTGCAGTTAAACAGCCCCTTAATCTGAGCCCCCCGAGTCGGCTGGCACTGGTCAGCCACAGGTGTCTACTGCAGTGTAGGCACACCCAATGTGGTCTGCGAGCCCAGGACTCCTGGGTTCTGTTCCCAGCCCTGACACTGACTTACTAAGTAATCTGTTCTCTCTGCACCTTACTGTCCTCTGTCCGAAGCGGGGAGTGATGCGTGCTTTCCTAGCTCGTGTAGGGGGAGAGCACATTATCTATTGGGGTATTTGCAATCCTCTGGGGCAGCATTGACAGGGCCGTGTCCCTCACCCTCCCACGAGCAGTGGTGCCAGGGAGGAAAGCAGTGCTGTGTGGGCTGACCTGGTAAGGGACTTGGTTAGAAACTGCTGAGCTCTAGCGTCTCTGCGCAGACTGGTGGAGCCTTGGGGACTGCAGGCAGCGCCTGCATAGATTTAGGGCAGATGGGGGAGAGAGACTGACTGAACTGGTGCCAAGAAGAAGGCTGGGGTGGGGGCTATCTCCAGCAGCTGAAAAAAGGGTGGAACTGGGTCTCTCCATCTGCCCAGCCCCTTCTATTGGCTGGGAGATATTACTTAGGTTTTTGGTCTCTTTCTGCTAATAGGATGACACATCGCCACTCCACACCAGCATGTGGGGAGATGGGAGCCAGGAGGGAAGGCTCGCCATTTGAAATGGGCAGTTCCTGTCCCCTGAGAAGGTGCTGGATGGATCACGTGGTGTCCTCGTTTGCTGTTCTTGGTCACCTCTCCAGTAACAAGGCTACTGGATTCCCATCCCAGAAGAGGAAGCTCCTCTAGGAGAGCAGGCCCAGAGCGTCCCCTGGTGGAGTACACACAAACTCTTAGATCAGAAGTCCCTTAGCTCTGCTGCTGGTTGCTGGTCAGGGAAGATCAGATTGGCTGAAGAATGAGGGACATTTTTCCTCGCTTGGTGGTTAGATGGAGGATCTGTCCGCAGTTTGATTGAATTGGAATTTGATAGCAGGGCTCAGGAGAGAGCAGCCTCCTTTATACTGGGGCTCTTCCACCAGGTCATTCAGGGCAACAAAATCCATCCTGGGGGGAGGGATAGCTCAGGGGTTTGAGCATTGGCCTGCTAAACCCAGGGTTGTGAGTTCAATCCTTGAGGGGGCCATTTAGGGATCTGGGGCAAAAATCTGTCTGGGGATTGGTCCTGCTTTGGGGTTGGACTAGATGACCTCCTGAGGTCTCTTCCAACCCTGATATTCTATGATTCTATGATCTTCTCCAGCACAGAATCCTAATGTCTCTCCCTTTGGGGTGGCCAGCTCTCTGCCTGCCGTTACACGTCCTCAGTGCTAGTCGCTTAGTGCAGATTCCCCAGGCCCATTCTGTCCTGGGTTTTGCCTTATGGTAAAGGCACAAGCCCCTGTTTTATTTTCATAGGTCCCAAGGCCAGAATGGAGTGTTATGATCATCTAGTCTGACCTGTACAACACAGGCCAGAGAGCTGCCCCCAAATAATTCCTAGAGGAGATCTTTTAGAAGAACATCCAGTCGTGATTTTCACCATGACTCTCGGTAGATTGTTCCAATGGTTAAATATCTCCCTGTCAAAACTTACGTCTTATTTCCAGTCTGAATGTGTCTGGCTTCAATTTCCAGCCATTGCATGGTGTTAGACCTTCCTCTGCTAGACTGAAAATCCCATTTGTTCCTGATGTAGATACTTAGACTCAGAGAGCTCAATCTATTTAGCTTAATAAAGAAGGTTGAGGGGTGATAATTACAGTCTATCGCTAGAAGGCAGGTTTTCTCATCCTTTAATCATTTTCGTGGCTCTTCTCTGAACCCTCTTTAATTTATCAACATCCTTCTTGAATTATGGCCACCAAAACTGGACACAGGATTCCAGCAGCAGTCGCACCCAGTGCCAAAGACAGAGGTAAAATTACCTTTCTGCTCCTACTCAAGGTTCCCATTTATACACCCCAGGATCCTATGAGCTCTCTTGACCACAGCGTCCAACCGCAAGCTTGTGTTCAGTTCATTATCCACCATGACTCCCCAATCTTTTTCAGAGTCACTGCTGCCCAAGACAGAGTCCCTATCCTACAAGTGGGGCCTGCATTGTTTGTTCTTAGATGTGTACATTTACATATAGCTGTATTTAAACGCTGCATTGTTTGTTTGTACCCAGCTTCCCAAGCAATCCGGATTGCTCCGTATCTATGACCTGTTCTCTTCATTAGGTATTGCGCCCCCAATATTTATGTGATTTACAAGCTTTATCGGCGATGATTTTATGTTTTCTTCCAAGTCATTGATTCAAATAAATTAAATAGTGAAGGGCCAACCCCCAGCCTTGCGGGATCCCACCAGAAACACGCCCACGCGATGATTCCCCTTTCGCAGTTACATTTTGAGCTCTATCAGCCAGCTTTTAATCCATTTGATATGTGCCATGTTAATTTTTATATCTTTCTATCCTTGTCCCTGAGATCTCCACACCAGTGTGGTTTAGGAGACCATGTTGTTGATTCTGGGTTCTGGGAGGTCTCTAAGTGGTTTTCAGAGGGGTCTCTTCTCGGTCATCAGGGTGAAGGCTGCTTTTGAATCAAGTGGAGCCCTCAGACCAGCCCTGCCAGCTCCATGGGCTTGTAAAGAGTCTTTCAGCATTTTAAAGACTTGGCAGAGTCATGTCTCTGAAATAGGAAAGGATCTGTGGGGGAAGCACTTACCCCCGCACTCTTCATCCTGCCCTTGGAGCCTTCACTTGGAAGGTCCTGACTCCTTGGCCACAAAATCTTAGCCTTCACGTACATCATCATTCTTTACACTTCCTTCTCTTGCAGAAGAGAGAATAAAAATGCCCCCAGAGAGCACTCTGCACTGGTCCTAGCTAATACTTCACTGGCCATTCTTCGTTCGTTGGCAGTGGCACTCTCAAGTAAGGGCTAGGGGGTGCTGGACACCGCGTGCAGCTTGTGTGTCTGCATGTTCTCGATCACTGGGTGAGGCTGGCACGGGAGGGCGGAACAGCTGCATCTCCAGATAATATGCCTCGGTGACCAGGTAACTGACAGGCTGCATATTCGCCTCCAGCACAGCCTCTCTCTGGGGACCATCAGCTGCTCTTCCCTGTCACTTCTCGCTTGTCGCCATGGTTATAATCACTTATTGGCAGCCCTGAGTAGATTGGCATGCGTGGAATTGCGGCGCGTTGTTCTGGAATGCTGCTGTGCGGGGGCAGCTGTCGGGGGCCTGGGAGATGGGTGTACACGCAGTAGTTGATCCAGGGAAAAGGGGGCAAGAGCCCTTCACGGCTGGCTTGGGGAAGGGCAGGGTGTGACAGGGAGCATGCAGTGCCTTCTCTGCTGTAAAGTACCACTGCACTGCGCACGCAGGGATGCCTGCTCGGAGAGGCTCTGTTAGCGCCGGATGTGGGGTGCCTGTAATTCATGTGAGGCAGGCACTACCCAGGTGCCATGACCTCCCTGATGCCGCTTGTGAAATCTGGATGATGTTTCTCCCTGGGAAACTTCACTCACTCCCCTACTTGGGGGGCTGGTACTAACAGTGTCCATGGGAGTGGGGCCTGAGTGCTGGACTCTCAGTGGGAGCTGCTGCTCTGGTCTGCCTCGGTGCAGGTGCAGCAAGTGTGTCTCCCACTTGCAGCGTGGTGTGTAATGGTGATGGAGGGGCATGGTGCCAGGGGACTGCCACCCCTGCTTTAAGGGCACTGTCTCTAGGCTTGGGTGTTCTGCTCACTTGGAACTACCAGGTGGCGTTCCATTACAAATGGCCCAGAAAGTACCTCCCCGGAGCTCCCTGCTGAGCAGGCCTGGGGAGTCAGCGACCGAGGGGCAAGCGTTGCCTTGACGTAATCGATGGATTTGTGTGAACGCTGACTGGTGTGATGCTGCTGCAAGGCAGGCCCCTGCGCGTGAGCTGCCTAAGCCTCTGCACAGGACCAGTGTCTGGTAGCTGTGCTCTGCTGCCAGCCCACCCTGCCTGGGGAGGGCAGGAGCATGGCAGACTGGCCCATGGCCCCTTCATGCACACAGCGTTTGGAGGGGAGGATGACTAATCTCCGCCCCTCCCCCGTTCTTCTGGGGCCAGAGCTCCCATGGCTCCTGCCCAGGGCAGCATGAGTTGTTGGGGAGCTAGAGGTGACTGAGGGCTGGGGACTACCCCCACAGGCCTGTTCTGTATCGATGCTGGTTCTGGGCCCCTCTCTCCCAGAGGGGTTAAGCTGTGGGAATGGTCCAGGAGGGCCTTGGCTCCCCTGTGGACTTCCTCCTCAAGCCCATCTCCTGCTGATGGGAGGAGAGCATCCCTCTGGGGATGAGGAGCCAACCACTGGCTCGTCTGAGCCGAGAAGGCGAACATAAGAACGGCCATACTGGGTCAGACCAAAGGTCCATCTAGCCCAGTCTCCTGTCTTCTGACAGTGGCCAATGCCAGGTGCCCCAGAGGGAATGAACAGAACAGGTAATCATCAAGTGATCCATCCCGTCGCTCATTCCCAGCTTCTGGCAAACAGAGGCTTGGGACACCATCCCTGCCCATCCTGGCTAATAGCCATTGAGGGACCTATCCTCCGTGAATTTATCTAGTTCTTTTTTGAACTCCGTTATAGTCTTGGCCTTCACAACATCCTCTGGCAAGAAGTTCCACAGGTTGACTCTGCATTGTGTGAAAAAATATTTCGTTTTGTTTGTTTTAAACTGCTGCCTATTAATTTCATTTGGTGACCCCTAGTTCATGTGTTAGGAGGAGGAGTAAATAACACTTCCTTATTCACTTTCTCCACACCAGTCATGATTTTATAGACCTCTACCTATCCCCCCTTAGTCGTCTCTTTTCCAAGCTGAAAAGTCCCAGTGTTATTAATCTCTCCTCCTACGGCAGCCGTTCCATACCCTTAATCATTTTTGTTGCTCTTTTCTGAACTTTTTCCTAGTTCAATATATCTTTTTTGAGATGGGGCCGCCACATCTGCACACAGTATTCGAGATGTAGGTGTACCATGGATTTATATAGAGGCAATAGGATATTTTCTGTCTATTATCTATCCCTTTCCTAATGATTCCCAACGTTCTGTTCACTTTAGACTGCCGCTGCATATTGCGTGGATGTTTTCAGAGAATTATCCACAATGACTCCCAAGATCTTTCTTGAGTGGTAATATCTAATTTAGACCCCATCATTTTATATGTATAGTTGGGATTATGTTTTCCAATGTACATTAATTTGCATTTATCAACATTTGAATTTCATCTGCCATTTTGTTGCCCAGTCACCCAGTTTAGTAGCTTTTTGCAGTCTGCCTGGAACTTAACTATTTTGAGTAGTTTTGTATTATCTGCATATTTTGCCACCTCGCTGTTTACCCCTTTTTCCAGATCACTTATGAATATGTTGAATAGGACTGGGCCCAGTACAGATCCCTGGGGGACACCACTATTTACCTCTCTCCATTCTGAAAACTGACCGTTTGTTCCTATCCTTTGTTTTCTATCTTTTAACCAGTTACTTTTAACCAGAGACTTGGCCATGTGATGGGAGCGAGGGAAGGAGAGACCATCTTCTGGCAGGGGACAGGGCCTGTGGGCTGGGTGAATGTTTCCTTGTACCTGATGCAAGCTCTCTTCTGCTGACAGGTACGTGAACACCCTACTGAAGCTCATCCCCCCCGTGCTGGGCCTCCAGGAGCAGCTGCGCCAGGCTGTCCAGGGTGGAGACATGGAGACGTCGCATGGGATCTGCCGTATTGCTGTGGCCCTGGGAGAGAACCATTCCCGGTGAGTTGGGGATCCAAGGGCTTGGCGCTGCCTTGGAAGCGCCCATGCTCTTGTGGAGGGGAAATGTCCGCTTGGACTGATGCCATGATGCCCCCTGGGGATAAGAGAGCAGGTACTTGGTCTCTACTGCGCCCCTCCTCGTCACTGTGGCTGGGCAAATCTGCATGGTGCTGTGTCAGATTTCCTGGGGGGCGGGGGAGAAGGGGGAACGTTGCCTTCAAATGCTGAGCTGAACGGACCATCCCCTGAGATCAGTCTGCTGGCTGGACAGCACATTTGGTAGACCTGCTGCTCCTCCCACCTCGCCTTCTGAGTGTGTATGGAGGAGCCCATGGGACCGGTCATCCTCCCCATCCCCTCCTGAGGCAGCCTGCTGCACTGGTGAGCAGGCCCGTGGGCATACCGGGGCCTACACCTTACCCCAGCTTCTACACTAGAAGGGAATTTTAAGGGGGACTGAGTCCGGACTAGCCAGCTGCACCAGCGCAGCCTCACTTCAGAGATGGCACCCAGCCACGGTGGCATATCCGTGCTTTCGCTGGGGCTGGGGCTTGGCCTTGCCCTGGGTTCTTATTAGCGCAGGGGCCTGTTCTATTCATTTAGATGGAATATATGGGCCCAAAAAGCCAAAGATGTTAACTAGGGCTGTCAAGTGATTAAAAAATTAATCACAATTAATCACGCAACTAAAAAAATTAATCGCGTGGTAATAATAGAATACAATTTATTTAAATATTTTTGGATGTTTTCTACATTTTCAAATCTATTGATTTCAATTACAACACAGAATAAAAAGTGTACAGTGCTCACTTTATATTTATATTTATATTTATATTTATTACAAATATTTGCACTGTAAAAAAACAAAAGAAATAGTATATTTCAATTCACCTAGTACAAGTACTTTAGTGCAATCTTTATCATGAAAGTTGAACATACAAATATAAAATTGTGTACAAAAAATAACTGCATTTAAAAAATAAAACAATGTAAAACTTTAGAACCTACAAGTCCACTCAGTCCTACTTCAGCCAATTGCTCAGACAAACAAGTTTGGTTACAAATGCAGGAGATAATGCTGTCCATGTCTTGTTTACAATGTCACCTGAAAGTGAGAACAGACGTTCGCATGGCACTGTTTTGTAGCCGGCGTCGCAAGATATTTACGTGCCAGGTGCGCTAAAGATTCATGTGTCCCGTCATGCTTCAACCTCCCTTCCAGAGGACATGCGTCCATGCTGATGACAGGTTCTGCTCAATGAGAATCACAAGCAGAGTGAACCAACACATGTTCATTTTCATTATCTGAGTCAGATGCCACCAGCACAAGGATGATTTTCTTTTTTGGTGGTTCGGGTTCTGTAGTTTCCGCATTGGAGTGTTGCTCTTTTAAGACTTCTGGAAGCATGCTCCACACCTCATCCCTCTCAGATTTTGGAAGGCACTTCAGATTCTTAAACCCTGGGTCGAGTGCTGTAGCTATTTTTAGAAATCTCACATTGGTCCCTTCTTTGCATTTTGCCAAATCTGCAGTGAAAGTGTTCTTAAAATGAACAAAATGGTCATCATCCGAGACTGCTATAACATGAAATATATGGCAGAATGTGGGTGAAACAGACCAGGACACATACAATTCTCCCCCAAGGAGTTCAGTCACAAATTTAACACATTTTTTTAACGAGCATCATCAGCATGGAAGCATGTCCTCTGGAATGGTGGCTGAAACATGAAGGGGCATATGAATGTTTAGCATATCTGGCACGAAAATATCTTGCAATGCCGACTACAAAAGTGCCATGCGAATGTCCGCTCTCACTTTCTGGTGACATTGTAAATAAGCAGGCAGCATTATCTCCTGTAAATGTAAACAAATTTGTTTCTCTTAACGATTGGCTGAACAAGAAGTAGGACTGAGTGGACTTGTAGGCTCTAAAGTTTTACATTTTGTTTTTGTGTGCAGTTATGTAACAATAAAACCCTACATTTGTAAGTTGCACTTTCCTGATAAAGCAGTTGTACTACAGTACTTGTATGAGGTGAATTGAAAAATACTGTTTCTTTTGTTTATCATTTTTATTACAAATATTTGCACTGTAAAAAAGTAATAATATAAAGTGAGCACTGTATACGTTGCATTGTGTTGTTGTAATAGAAATCAATAGATTTGAAAATGTAGAAAAACATCCACAAATATTTAATACATTTCAAATGGTAGTCTATTGTTTAACAGTGTGATTAATCGCGATTAATTTTTTTAATCACAGTTAATCGCGTGAGTTAACTGCGATTAAACAACATCCCTAGTGTTAACATAACCCTGAAACTGTCCAGTGTTAAACAAGGGTCAGGGTTTGCTATCCAGAGACCTCAGACTGCTCTGTCCTAAGGTAAAGACACCAGGAACAACCCTTCAACCTTTCATTAAAGATACAGGAAAAGAAGGAAAACCAGTTGAAGTATTTAGTCAGGTTTTCATTGTAACAACATTCCTTGTTTAAGAAGGACCCCACCCCCTCACTCGACAGGCTGGTAGATGGTGTCAGAGACGGGAGTAATTGGCCTTTTGGGGTTAGTGGAGCTGGGCTGGAACTGGTGCTGTTGAAGTTTGATCCTGTTTCCTAGAAGATGAAACCAGACGAACACACATGGAAGGGGGAGAGAAAAGAGCAGCAGAGAGAGAGGCTGTAGCTTCTGTCTGTGCTATTGACTCTCTTGCATCCTCACTGCTGGAGAAACACAGGCCCAGCCCACAGTCACATGGATTCACCAAGGGCAAGTCAGGCCTGACTAACCTGATTGCCTTCTATGCGGATATAACTGGCTCTGTGGATGAGGGGAAAGCAGTGGATGTGTTATTCCTTGACTTTAGCAAAGCTTTTGATACAGTCTCCCACAGTATTCTTGCCAGCAAGTTAAAGTAGTGTGGGCTGGATGATTGGACTATAAGGTGGATAGAAAGCTGGCTAGATCGTCGGGCTCAACGGGTAGTGATCAATGGCTCCCTGTCTAGTTGGCAGCTGGTATCAAGTGGAGTGCCCCAGGGGTCGGTTCTGGGGCCGGTTTTGTTCAATAACTTCATTAATGATCTGGAGGATGGCGTGGACTGCACCCTCAGCAAGTTTGCAGATGACGCTGTGATGGGTTGGATCACAGAAACCCACTTGGGAGCTGCCAACTGATGCACCAAGACCACTTCTGCCCCTGCTTTCCTGCCCTGTCAGCTTAGGACTTCAGTATCCTGCCTGGTCTGAGCCAGACTTGCTAGCCTGCTGCAAATCCAGACCCAGGTCTGAATCACATCCCCTAACAGCTGTAGGCTTACCTGAAAGCAGCTTACAGAAGTGTTCTTGTCTTTAACACTCAGATGCCTAACTCCCAGTGGGGTCTAAACCCAAATAAATCCGTTTTACCCTGTATAAAGCTTATACAGGGTAAACTCATAAATTGTTCACCCTCTATAACACCGATAGAAAGATATGCACAGCTGTTTGCCCACTCAGGTATTAACACATACTCTGAGTTAATTAATGAGTACAAAGTGATTTTATTAAATACAGAAAGTAAGATTTAAGTGGTTTCAGGTTGTAACAGACAGAACAAAGTAAGTCACCAAGCAAAATAAAATAAAACGCACAAATCTATGTCTAATCAAACTGAATACAGATAAGATCCTCACCAGTTCCAGAATGCTCCCTTTTACAGACTAATGTCCTTTTAGCCTGGGTCCAGCAATCACTCACACCCCTTGCAGTCACTGTCTTTTGTTCCAGTTTCTTTTAGGTATCTTTGGGGGTGGAGAGGCTCTCTTTAGCCAGCTGAAGACAAAATGGAGGGGTCTCCCACGGGCTTAAATAGACTTTCTCTTGTGGGTGTAGACCCCCTCCTCTCTCCTATGCAAAGTCCAGCTCCAAGATGGAGTTTTGGAGTCACGTGGGCATGTCACATGTCCATGCATGACTCAGTTTTTACAGGTAGCATCATTGTTTACATGCTACCTTGAACGTCCTCAAGTAGACTTCTTATGTGGATTGGAGCATTCCAAGATCCATTGTCCTTTAAGTGTTTCTTGATTAGGTACTTAATTTCAACATTCCTTTCTCCAGGAACTGACCAAATGCTCTACTAAGGTTATTTAGAAATCAAGCCAGTACACAGCCAAAATTCATAACGTCGAATACAAAAATGATACATGCATACAAATAGGATTAATACATTCAGTAAATCGTAACCTTTACAGAGATATGTTACATGGAGCATGTAGCATAAAACACATTCTAGTTTGTTTGTGTGTGTATAGATACATACACACATTCATAAGCATATTTCCATAAAGCCTTATGGGAGGTACAGTCACAGACGCTAACTGGGAGGAGTGGTAGATACACTGGAGGATAGGGATAGGATACAGAGGAACCTAAACAAATTAGAGGATTGGGCCAAAAGAAACCTGATGAGGTTCAACAAGGACAAGTGCAGAGTCCTGCACTTTGGACGGAAGAATCCCATGCACCGCTACAGACTAGGGACCGAGTGGCTAGGCAGCAGTTCTTCAGAAAAGGACCAAGGAGTTACAGTGGACGAGAAGCTGGATATGAGTCAACTGTGTGCCCTTATTGCCAAGAAGGCTAATAGCATTTTGGGCTGTATAAGTAGGGGCATTGCCAGCAGATTGAGGGATGTGATCATTCCCCTCTATTCGACATTGGTGAGGCCTCATCTGGAGTACTGTGTCCAGTTTTGGGCCCCACACTACAAAAAGGATGTGGAAAAATTGGAGAGAGTCCAGCGGAGGGCAACAAAAATGATTAGGGGGCTGGAACACATGACTTATGAGGAGAGGCTGAGGGAACTGGGATTGTTTAGTCTGCAGAAGAGAAGAATGAGGGGGGATTTGATAGCTGCTTTTAACTACCTGAAATCGGGTTTCAAAGAGGATAGATCTAGACTGTTCTCAGTGGTGGCAGATGACAGAACAAGGCGCAGTGGTCTCAAGTTGCGTTAGGGGAGGTTTAGGTTGGATATTAGGAAACACTATTTCACTAGGAGGGTGGTGAAGCACTGGAATGGGTTACCTGGAGAGGTGGTGGAATCTCCTTCCTTAGAGGTTTTTAAGGCCCGGCTTGACAAAGCCCTGGCTGGGATGATTTAGTTGGGAATTGGTCCTGCTTTGAGCAGGGGGTTGGACTAGATACCTCCTGAGGTCCCTTCCAACTCTGATATTCTATGATTCTTATCAGCCACTCCAAGGCCTGGCAAACTGGTACCAGCATCGGGCTATTTAGGGCATTGATTTTAGTTGCTTCTCTAGTCACAAGATTTCAGCAGTGCTGCAGAATAGACAGTATTGGCCGGCTCAGCCAAACTCTGCTGAGCCAGAAGGCGAAAGGAGAGCTATAGGAGAGAGAAGAAATAAAATGGGATGAGAAAGTATACATGTGGGGTATGAGAGTCTCCATCCCAGGTGGTTGGGAGTTTAGCCAGAACCATTAGAGACAGAGGTGGCAATGTCATCTGGGTGCCTCTCTCTGGCCTGGCCTGGCCAGGACGTCTCTCAGGCCCAGGATGACAAAAGCCCTCCCCTCCCCCCAATGTTAGGGTAGATCCTGGGATCCCAGGAGATGGTGGGAGTGGCAGCCATGATAAAGCTTCATGCAGCAATTGTCAGTAGACCGCTTATTCTTCTGCTGATGATTTCCCCCCAGAGGCTTTTCTCTGCAAGCACCTGAAGGGAGTGGTATGTGGAATAGCCCATCCCCTCTTTATTTTGTTCACCAATTAGGCCTAATTTCTGATACACCCATTTTGGCCTTTGATTTCCGGTCCCGCACTGTTCTTGTGTACCAGCCGTGGTGTTAATGCGGTCGAGTTCCATCAAGGGGCCTTTTTGTTTGGACTAGTTCAGGCTACCTTGCTGTTGGTGCCTTTCCCCAGCAGTGTTTGTAGTGGTGGGCTATTGACATTTTGTAACTTCCACTCACTTCTTCTGTGGGTCCAGTTATCACAACAGTCCTGGTGCTCTCTGCTGTCCCCCCAGAGCCCTGCTGGACCAGGTGCAGCATTGGCAGAGCTTCCTGGCACTGGTCAACATGATCATGTTCTGCACGGGTATCCCCGGGCACTACCCTGTCAACGAAACCACCAGCTCCCTGACGCTCACCTTCTGGTACACGCTGCAGGTGAGTGACTGTCCCTCATGCAATGGCAGAGCTGTGGGCAAGTGGGCACCTGGCCGGGTCACTGTCATGCTCCCTGGCTCTGTTAGCACCTCAGAGCTCACACTGCAGCCCTGCATCTGTTTGGAGGGGTGGCAGGGGTGGGGGGGCGAGAGCTGGGAGTCCTGCCCTCCCCAGGCATGGATTGCACTGGGCGATGTTGCAGTTGCAACTAAATGTGGCTCGGTGGCAAAGCTGGGGATGGCTGGGGGGGCCGTGCGTGCAGGAACACACGTACACTGCTCTCTGGCCCAGGGTCGCTGCTGTGTGAGCTAGAACACTGGGCGTTCCCCCACCCCATGGTCCCAGGCATGTCAGGGGAGCTCAGTGGCCGTTGGCTTAGTGAGGGGCTGCGACAGATGGGTATTGGGCTTCCTGCTCGTTTATGGCTCGAGTGCTGCACCCAGGCCTTTTCCCCGCCATGTGACTGTCTGAAACAGGCTCTTTTCCCCACAGTACTGCCCCCGTCGGGGTGTGGCTAAGCAGAGCTGGGAACCGAGCCCGGCTCCAGCCGGGAGAACTGACTGGGGCACGTCATCGGTCAGCCATGGCAGAGGAGAGGCTGCTGCTGTTCCCTTTCCCTAGCCCCCTCCCCCATGCCAGCCCAAACCCGTGCACCTGTTCTAGTGCAGGGCAGGGGGGCCACAGGTCTGCTTGTCCTTCGTAGAACTCCTGCCCTGGCTGCCAGAACTTGCGGAGAGGCGCTTGGTGTGTGCCAGCCGGGGGCTCTCTAGGCAGTCCTGTCCTCTAAGTGTCTGCCTCCTTGCAGATCTGCATGGCCAAAGTTTGGCCCCAGCAGTTCGAAGCCATCGCAGGAGGTTAGCTTAGGAACATAGGCCCTGCGGTTTGGTTGCCCCACCCCCACGTTCCCTTGGGGTCTGAGCTGAAAGGAGAGCCCAAGCACTTCCAGGGCCTCATTAGCATGGCTAATTAAAACTTCACACTCCAGCTTTGCCCAACAGCAGGCCTGATTGTCCAGCCCCTGGCAGTGTCTCTGGCTGCCAGCTGCAGAGGGAGCTGGGGTGACACATTATCTGTTATTGGGCCTGCAGTCCTGTCTTCTCCAACACTGAAGACGCTTCTGGCTTGGCCTCCAGCAGCACTGCCTGTCTCCTGGAGCCGGCCTGTTAGAATCTGATGGCCTTAACCCTGGGCTGTTGGGGTCGGTGCAGGTGGCATAGCTAGTGGACAGGGCTGGAGTTTGCTACAGGTCTCCCTCCTCCTGGGCTTTTTGCCATCTCCCTTTTCCTTGTGATGTCACATCAGCTCAATGCAGAGGCACCAGGCCTTAGAGCCCTCCACACCCTGGCAGGCTTCACTGACTCCCCCACCCTGTGTGTGCCCTTCCCTTCCTCTGCCCCAGCATCTTCGCTCCGATGAGAACAGTCAAATGAAAAAAAAACATTCAATTCTATCACGTAATGGCAGATAGCTGAAAAGTTACATGTTTTTAAAGTGCTTATATACCAGTGCTAGGAGTCTAAATAATACGATGGGTGAGCTAGAGTGCCTCGTATTCAATGAGGATATTGATATAAGAGGCATCACAGAAACTTGGTGGAATGAGGATAATCAATGGGACACAGTAATACCAGGGTACGAAATCTAGCAGAAGGACAGAACAGGTCGTGCTGGTGGGGGAGTGACACTATATGTGAAAGAAAGTGTAGAATCAAATGAAGTAAAAATCTTAAATGAACCAAACTGTACCATAGAATCTCTATGGATAGTAATTCTATGCTTGAATAATAAGACTATAGCAGTAGGGCTGTATTACTGACTACCTGACCAGGATGGTGATAATGACTGTGAGATGCTCAGGGAGATTAGAGAGGCTATTAAAGTTAAAAACTCACTAATGATGGGGGATTTCAGCTATCCCCATATTGACTGGGTGCCTGTCACCTCAGGACGGGATGAAGAGAGAAAATTTCTAGACACCATTAATGACTGCTTCTTGGAGTAGCTAGTCCTGGAACCCACAAGAGGAGAGGCAATTCTTGATTTAGTCTGAAGTGGAGCACAGGACCTGGTCCAAGAGGTGAATATAGCTGGACCGCTTGGTAATAGTGACCATAATATAATTAAATTTAACATCCCTGTGGCGGGGAAAACACCACAGTGGCCCAACCGGAAACTATTTCACTAGGAGGGTGGTGAAGCACTGGAATGGGTTACCTAGGGAGGTGGTGAAATCTCCTTCCTTAGAGGTTTTTAAGGTCAGGCTTGACAAAGCCCTGGCTGGGATGATTTAGTTGGGGATTGGCCCTGCTTTGAGCAGGGGGTTGGACTAGATACCTCCTGAGGTCCCTTCCAACCCTGAGATTCTATGACAAGGTCCCTCACCAAGGCTCTTAAGCAAAGTAAGCTGACATGGGATAAGAGGGAAGGTTCTTTCAAGGATCAGTAACTGGTTAAAAGATAGAAAACAAAGGGTAGGAATAAATGGTCAGTTTTCAGAATGGAGAGAGGTAAATGGTGTCCCCCAGGGATCTGTTCTGGGCCCAGTCCCATTCAACGTATTCATAAATGATCTGGAAAAGGGGTAAACGGTGTGGTTGCAAAATTTGCAGATGATACAAAACTACTCAAGATAGTTAAGTCCCAGGCAGACTGCGAAGAGCTACAAAGGGATCTCACAAAACTGGGTGCCTGGGCAACAAAATGGCAGATAAAATTCAGTATTGATAAATGCAAAGTAATGCACATTGGAAAACATGATCCCAACTATACATATAAAATGATGGGGTCTAAATTAGCTGTTACCGCTCAAGAAATTGGAGTCATTGTGGATAGTTCTCTGAAAACATCCACTCAATATGCAGTAGCAGTCAAAAAAGCAAACAGAATGGTGAGAATCATTAAGAAAGGGATAGATAATAAGACAGAAAATATTATATTGCCTCTGTATAAATCCATGGTACGCCCACATCTTGAATACTGCATGCAGATGTGGTCGCCCCATCTCAAAAAAGTTATATTGGACTTGGAAAAGGTTCAGAAAAGGACAACAAAAATGATTAAGGGTATGGAACGGCTGCCGTATGAGGAGAGATTAATCGGACTGGGACTTTTCAGCTTGGAAAAGAGACGACTAAGGGGGGATATGATAGGGGTCTATAAAATCATGACTGATGTGGAGAAAGTTAAATAAGGAAGTGTTATTTACTCCTCATAACACAAGAACTAGGGGTAGCCATATGAAATTAATAGGCAGCAGGTTTAAAACAACCAAAATGAAATATTTTTTCACACAATGCAGAGTCAACCTGTGGAACTCCTTGCCAGAGGATGTTGTGAAGGCCAAGACTATAACAGGGTTCAAAAAGGAATTAGATAAGTTCATGGAGGATAGGTCCCTCAATGGCTATTAGCCAGGATGGGCAGGGATGGTGTCCCAAGCCTCTGTTTGCCAGAAGCTGGGAATGGGCAACAGGGGATGGATCACTTGATGATTCCCTGCTCTGTTCATTCCCTCTGGGGCACCTGGCACTGGCCACTGTCAGAAGACAGGAGACTGGGCTAGATGGACCTTTGGTCTGACCCAGTCTGGCCGTTCTTATGTTCTTCTGAATCCTCCACATCCCCAGGACCAGTTGTGGGGTGAGCTGATGACTGGGGCAGCTGTCTAGGATCCCTGGCGAAGGAAGGAGTGGTTTTACTGGTGGTTCCTTGGCCTCCTTTAGCACGCGGCCAGCGGCATTGTTTTTGTCACTGGCGTATCATGGCTAGGCTGAGCCTGCCAGGCTTCGGCGCTCAGCCCCCCAGTGATAGGGCTGGTGAAGAACCTGCACAGGATGGCGAGAGCCCTGCTGGTCACTTGTGATCTGAGCCCAGGGTTCAGAGATCCCCTGCCACTCCCAGCCCCCTGTGCTGCCATGTTGGCCAGTACCTCTATGCCAAAGCAGGGAGCACAGCTCCTAACTCCCCAAGTAGTGCCTGCCGTGCATCCTTGGGCCAGGAGCTCCCCACTGCTGTCACGAACAGACTGCCTGAGACCAGCCCAGGGAACTTGGGAGGCCGCTGTGACCTGGAGCTCCGGCTGAAGGCCGAGCTCCTTGGCCTGATCTCTCTGTGGCTACTGCGTGGAGGCAGAGCACAAACGCACAGGGCCATGAGGCTGTGTTCCTGCTGGTTGACGTGTCCTAGCCACTCTGCAGTGCAAGCCGCTTCCCTTGCGTGGCAGTGAGGAGAGACAAGGGTCCCTCAGTGGCGCAGAGTCAACTCTGGACTGGGATGTGCCCCGGTGTCTGCCTGCTGTGGGAATATGGCACGTTGCAGGCAATCTCTGCATCTCTCCAGAAGACAGCTGCCTAACACCCCTTAGCGCTGTGCTCAGGCACTGGGGTCTGTACTGACTGCTGGGCGAGCGCCCTAGCCTGCAGCTTCCATGGTATTCACCAGGCACCAGCCCCTCTTAGCTGGCGTCACATGAGATCACAGCCCACGTCTTGCTGTGGAGTGGGGGTGGGGAGAGCCCGAGGCTCTGTCGGGCCTTGCTGGGAGTGGAGCTGAGCAAACGCTCCTGTCTGCCTCTGTCCCCCGCTGGAAAGAGGCAGCAGAATGTCACCACCAAGGTAATGGTCTATTTTTAGCCCCTAGTTCAACCTCTGTGCTCCTTCCTTTGCTTTCTGCTCTGCAGCTGCCAAGGTGCTGCTGATTGTGGGCAGGGGGAAGGAGGGTTGTCAGCTCAGTGCTGGCCGCTCTGACGCCAGCCAGGGCTCAGCCAAGTGGCTGGTCTCCAGGCAGCCCCGAGGGAGAGCGTGGAACCCTTGACCTTTACTGTGAGTCCACGTCAGCCCCTGCTGTCACTCAAGGAGCAGGGAATTCTCGGGGCTTGGGTCTGAGGCTGCTGTGGGGAGGAGGAAGTCGCCCCCTTCCTGGGGCAGTCGGCTGGGTCTTGTGAGCCTTCCCTGAAAGCATTGGCTAAGCAGGGTTTGCATGCGGGGGAGTGTGCGCCCTGGATCCCAAGCCCGGAGCCCAATGAAGAGCATGCCAGGTGGCGTGACATGGACCATGCTGTGGGCTGTGAAGGCCAGCAGGTCTGCCACAGCCCTTGCATCTCCTCCAGGGACACTGCCCCAAGAGCTATCCCTGGCTGGGGCAGGGCTGGGGCTCCATCAAGTTCTGCCCAGGCCCTGCCAGCCCCTGGAGGGGCCTGTTCCTCACGGTGTTGGTGAATCTGAGGGCTCCCAGGATGTCAGTGCTGTTGGACCCAGAGGTGGGCTGCCTCCTCCTCTCTGAGGTGTGGTTTGTTCCTGCCCTCTAGGACGACATCCTGTCCTTCGAGCCGGACAAGCAGGCCGTGTACCAGCAGGTTTACCGGCCCGTCTACTTCCAGCTGGTGGACGTGCTGCTGCACAAAGCGCAGTTCCCCTCCGATGAGGAGTACGGGTTCTGGTCCTCGGACGAGAAGGAGCAGTTCCGGATCTACAGGTAGGTTGGGGCCATGTCCTGGGGGGTGCCAATGCCCCTCCCTGCCTGGAATCGTCTCCCCTGGGGGTGATAGGAGGCGAGCATGCTGTCCTGTACCCTGAGGGGCCGTGTGCATGTCAGGCAGCAGATGGTATGGGATAACCACCTGTCTGGAGGGGTGGCCTGACCTCCAGAGAATGCAGAGCCACCGGGGGATCCCTGTGGATAGTCAGTGGGCACTTTGCTTCCTCGGGGAGGAATGTGGCGTGAACCTCTCTAGGGACCACGAATGGCTCTCTTGGGGGAGGGGCTGCGGGAGTGGGTTGGGATTTGGAGCTGATCTCGGGGTGCTGACGGCTCAGAGCACCTCCAGAAGCGGCTGGGAGATGGTAGAGCAGTCTGTGACGGGCGGGGCAGTGCTCAGCGGTGTGATTCAGGGGGGTGGAGGCACTGCCCCCCTTCTCCCCTGCCAGGGACCCAGAGCACAGTGCTGCTGCGGTAGCTTCTTGTCCAGAGCTTTTCTGGGGTGGGGGTGGGGAGTGCTGCTGACAGAGTGCTGGGGGAAGGTGGGCAGCACTCGGTGACTCCCGTGGTGCTTCCCTCCCCCAGGGTGGACATCTCCGACACCCTGATGTACGTGTACGAGATGCTGGGCGCAGAGCTGCTGAGCAGCCTCTACGACAAGTTGGGCCGCCTCCTCACCAACACAGAGCAGCCGTCCTCGTGGCAGGTGAGCGAGGAGCCGCGCTGGGGCCTGGGGCCTGGCTCGCCCCCTTTGGACAGGCCTTGGCGCCGGAAGGGAGAACAAAAATACCAGCCTGCGTGGGGAACCAACAGCAGAAGCCATTACCCCCGGGCGTGTGCTGGGGGGCGTCCGGAATGATCCCTGGTGTCTCGTCTACCAGCTCACCATGAACTCGTTCAGCCGGGCCGGGCCGAGCCAGCTCCGGTGCTGCGGCATGGGAGCCGAGGGGGACTAGGGCACTGCTGTGTGCTAATCAGCATGCATCTCCTCCCCTCGGCGTCCCGGTCAGCCGGCGGGATTCACAGCCCAGGCACTGCTGGCACTCAGCAGCTGATGGCTGCAGCCTCCCTGGGCAGGCTGCCCCTGCTGCCGGGCTGTGTCCCCCGTTCCCGTCGTGCAAGTGGCTGGGCCCCTGCTCGGGCAGACGGCAGCGATACGGAGCAAGCAATGGCTCTGAATCACGCACCCAGGGTAGGGGCCCTGGGGGCCCAGCCCTGCCCTCAGTCGCCATGTTTCTGTACTGATGGACACAATGTGGAAATTATCAGGGGACAGGCACCCTGGAGGCTTGGGCAGCTGGGAAGAGGGTAGAGGGGCTTTTGGCTTGTGGGGTCAGCCGGCTGTTTCTACTAAAGGAATGTTGCCACTGGAGGTCCCATCTCTCCGGGTTTGACTCTGTGCCCTATTGCAGTGTAGGTGGGTGCCAAGGGAAAGCAGCATGGCCCACAGAAGGCAGCATTCTTCCTAGGGAGAACACCGGGGACTCTGCTTTTCACAGCCTAGCAACCCTGCAGCCCCCTGCTAGCCCAGCCCTGGGCTCCCCCCCAGCTCTGCCTGTGCCCTCCCTCCTGACCAACAGCCCCCTGCTAGCCCAGCCCTGGGCTCCCTGTTCTCCCCCATCTCACTTGCAGGCAGTGAAAGCAGGAGTCCTTTTGCCCATGTTGGTAACTGTTTAAACTTCTGGCTGAAATTCACTTACCAAGCCCCAGCAGTGTGCAAAGGAGCTGCAGATCTCAGCATGGGTGGGGCTGCCCTGTCCCTGTGGCCCAGGGCTGGAACCTGGCAGCGAGCTGGGTGGGGTGCTCCTCGGGGCTGGGGCAGGGCTCTGACTTGGGGTGTGTGTGTCTGCCCCGGTAGCACACGGAAGCCTTGCTCTACGGGTTCCAGTCCATCGCCGAGACCATAGACGTGAACTACTCTGATGTGGTGCCGGGTCTGATTGGCCTCATCCCCCGGATCAGTATCAGCAACGTCCAGCTGGCCGACACTGTCATGTTCACCATCGGTGAGCTGGCCGGGGGGGCTGCGCTTGCCGGGGGTGCACACGCTAGGGGAGGGAGGGTGCCCTGCAGAGGAGCTGAGCCTTCCCTCGCCACCTCCTTCCAGGCTTCAGCTGCTAGGCCCTACTTCCTCCTCCCCATTGGCAGCACTTCATGGTGCAGTGTTGTGCCTTGAGTGCCACAAGCCACTGGCTGCAGGGCCAGGCCTTCTGCTGCCTTGACGCTGAGCGTCTCCCCTCCACCTGCCCTTTCCGGGGAGCAGGGCTGGGGTCTGGCAGGGCTCTCCTGGGGAAAGAGGCTGAGTTGCTTGTTGCAGTGAGTGGTAAGAGCAGGATGAGTGACCTGCGCCGTGGTGGCACTGCCCTGCACTCACTGACCCTACCTCCCGTCCGCTGTGCACAGGGGCCCTGTCCGAGTGGTTGGCTGACCACCCCGTCATGATCAACAACGTGCTGCCCCTGGTGCTCCAGGCCTTGGGCAACCCAGAGCTCTCCATCTCCAGCGTCTCCACCCTGAAGAAGATCTGCCGGGAGTGCAAGTACGACCTGCCCCCCTACGCCGCCAACATTGTTGCTGTGTCCCAGGTAAGGCGTAGGTGTGGCCGGGCAGCGAGGGGGAGCCTGGAGCGCGCCCTTGTTCTCCTGAGCCAGGCCAGAATCTGGGGCTGCCCAGCATGGGTTCACGTACCTGGCACTGGCCCAAGGGTGCAAGGGCAGCGTGGGGCGAGGGGTGGAAGTGGACAGCGGAGCAGGAAGCGGAAGTGAGTAGTGGGGAGGCGTCTTGGCAGGCTGCTGAGCAAGTGACACCAGCGAGGGGGCAGGGCTGCACTGAATTCAGTCTGGGCCTTTGGTGCTGCATTTGGTGGGGACTGTTCTCCATGCCACGAGGGGGGCTCCGCTCACCCAGGGGGCTCCACTCACCCAGTGGGCTGCTTCCTGAACCCTGGAGGAGGCGCCTTCCTTAAGCTGCCTGCTGACCTCCCTTCTGGAGTGCTGCCGTGGGGTGTTCCCTGGGGCCTGCTCGGTGCCACAGATCAGCCACTCTGTGCACTAAAGAGCTAGGAGCAAAGAGTGGGTTCGTTTGCTCCTAGTCCAGCCTTACGCCCTGCCCAGCTCTTCCAAGGCTGTGGGGCTGCCACAGGGCTCCCGCCGCGCCCTACCTGTGAGCAGAAAATGGCAGGTAGAGGCCAGGAGCTCACGGGAGCCCCGTCCTCGCTGTTAGAAACCAGGGAAGGCCCCGCCCTAGAGCCCAGTGCTCCACACTGCCCTGGCCTCGCGGGGCCGGCACTCAGAGCACAGACTGGTGCACACCTGGCATCAGCACGTCCCACACCGGGAGAGCTGTGAGACTGGGGGGGCGGTTTGAGTTGTCCAGCCACGTAACTGGGCCATAGCACAGGGTCAGGTGCAACGGGAAAGTGCAGACCGCCCAGATTGGCTGCTGACCTTCCTCTGGGACTTGGACTGGTAGGGTCAGCAGGTGAGAGCCCTGGGGCTCTAGAGCTTGGCCCGTTTCAGCCCCACGGCCGAGGCCAGGGTAAATTGTTTTGGTTCTGGTGGGAGACTTTGGTCAGGTGCACAGTAGGTTCTGTGCACCCCGGGGGGCCTGCAGCTTGTCTGGTCTGGTCAACAAGCCGGCGTTCAGATGGGACCAAGGGAAGCGGGGTCTGGGCCCTGACATCCTGCTGTGCTCTGACCCAGCACCCGTCGCTGCACAAGGGAACGGAATCGGCCGGAGAGCCCCTGTCCTGGCTCAGGAGGCCATGCCCGGGACAGAGAGATGGATTTAACTCCTCCTCCTCCTGCTGGTTGTGAGGGGGCCCCAGCAGCGCTCCCTGCCCAGAGCTTGGGTGCATGGAGAGCCGCACGCTGCTCCCATCTGTTGAGTGGCACAGAGTTGAATTTGGTCAGCAGTTGTAACTTGCCCACCCCTGGCAATGGGGGAGAGCACTCCTGAGATTCAGCCTCCCTCCCTCACTCTCTCTCTCTCTCTCCCCGCCCCCCCCCCCTTCAGGACGTGTTAATGAAGCAGATCCACAAGGTAAGGCATGCTCCTTCCCCTCCTCGGTAGTGCCGCCAGCCCCCAGAGCCAGGCTCCCCCAGGGGCCCTGGTCCCGCAGCACAGCACAGCTCAGCATCCTGGCAAGGCAGAGAGGGGGGCAGCCCGAGGCAGCTGCCATGCGCTGGCTGTCATGGGAAGGTGTGGTCCCTCCCAAGCAGGAACGGGAGACCTTACAGCTGCCTCCCTAGCTTGACCTGCCAGCAAACCACATTGCAGAGAGGGAAGCGCTCCTCGGTGCGACGCACGGGGCCAGACTGGAATGGGCCTCACAGTTCCTCCGACCTTAACGTCTGCGATGGCTCCCTGTCGCTCTGTGGGCTGCTACCAGCCACCCCCGGCCAGGGGGGATGGCGGGGCTCCCCCTCTGTCCAGCCAGAAGCCACTCCACCTCGCCCATTCAGCAGGCAGGCCGAGGGCCGCCGTCACCCCAGAGATGTTAACAGAGGCAGGTGGCAGCCAGAGTGCACTCATTGTTCTTTGTGACATGGAGGTGGCTGTCCCTCTCTACCCTGCTCGGGCAGGCACCCCTAGCGTATTCTAGTCAGTGCTGAGCCTCTCGGGCCCAGCCCGGTGCTGCAGCACGGCAGAGTCCCCTGGCCTCTCCCCCAGCCCAGAGCTCTTAGCACATTGTGTGCTCGGGGCAGGGGCCTGACGGTGACAGGCTGGGCCATGACCCGTCCCCCAAATCTTGTCCCCAGACGAGTCAGTGCATGTGGCTGATGCAGGCTCTGGGTTTCCTGCTCTCGGCGCTGCAAGTGGAGGAGATCCTGAAGAACCTGCATTCTCTCATCACGCCCTACATCCAGCAGCTGGAAAAGCTGGCTGACGAAACAGTGAGTCACCAGCCCCTGGGGTTCCTCCTCTCTCTGGCCAGCCCTGCCCGGTCCCGCTCCCAGCTCAGCTGGTCGAGGCTGCCTTTGGAGGGAGGAGCTGCTGAACAAAAGGTGCTTTTCCTCCGGCAAAGCCCCCCGTCAGACCCAGTGGTGCAGGGCCCTCGCCATGGGGCTGGCTCTTGGGGTGCGGGTTGCCTTTGCCGCCCCCTCTGCCCCGGTAGATCTGAGAGCCTCCTTCCCTCGCACCAGAGACTCCCTGGGCTCTCATGGGCAGCAGTCCCCTGGCTCCTCAGGGTTGTCCCACGTGGAGTCCATGCCACCTCCCTAGGGTGTCACGGGGCAGACCGGTGCCAGACGGGCTGCGTGTTAGCTCTGCCACCTGGCCTGGCTCACAGCAAGCGTCCGAGACGCCTCTCTGCCCGCCTCCTGCTGCTGCCAACAGCTGGAACTTCGCGTCTTCCCGGGGAAGCACACAGGGCTCCCGAAGTCACTGGAGCTCCTCAGCTGGGAGTTGTGCTGGTGGGAGGGTGCGGCGGGGTGAAGGTGAAGGGGGGCGCATTGACCAGGTGTGGGGAGTGACTTGGGCAGGGCCGTCTGCGGGAATCCCGGTGCGGCTCTGGGCTGGGAGAGGCTCCGTCCCACGTGCAGGCAGCCTGGGGCTGATAGCTTTGCTTCCCCTGCCAGCCCAACCCCTCCAACAAACTGGCTATCATCCACATCCTGGGCCTGCTCTCCAACCTCTTCACCACGCTGGACATCAGCCACCATGACGATGACCACGAGAACACAGAGGTCAAGAAGCTGCCTGTGCCGCAGGGACCCAACCCGGTGGGTGTAGCAGATGTTAGGCTCCAGCGCTTCCCCACCCTCCCTCAACGACAGGCTCTGGGCGAAGGGCAGCCCTGCTGGGGAGCTCTCACTGCCGCCTTCACCCGCCCACGGAGCAGCTGGCCCTCAGCCCAGCCGGAGCTGCCCCTGCCGGCTGGCAGCGTGAGCTGCTGTGGCCAGGCAAGGGAGAGGCAGCGAACGCCGGTCATGTCCTGTGGATGATGGTGCTAGCAGAACCCAGCTGCGCTGCTTCCCTCCTCGCCCCTTCTCAGCAGGATCCTCGTGGGCTGCGGGCTGGTGGCTGCATTGTGGGTTGCCCACCTGGCGGGGGAGGGGGATGTCTGTCTGGTGGGGGGGAGGGAAGGGTGTTGCAGTCTCTGAATGTGCAAAGGTTTGGGTCTGGGCCTTGTTTAACACCCACGAACCCCAGACGTGGGCAGAGCCCTGTCCGTGATGGGGACTCCGGGCAGGGCAGCTGGGTGCAGTACAGCCGAGTGACTGGGCCGGCCCCTCTCCTCCCTGGCAGGTGGTGGTGGTTCTGCAGCAAGTCTTCCAGCTCATCCAGAAGGTCCTGAGCAAGTGGCTGAACGATGCGCAGGTGGTGGAGGTAACTGGCACCTGCTGGGTCAGACTGACGTGCTGCACCAGAGTGGGCAGTCCGATGGGCAGGGTGCTGGGTGACACCACTGGTCTCCTGCTCTGGGCAGAGCCTTTCTGTTCAGCAGATTGAAGGGCACCGGCAGAGCTGGGGGAGCCCAGGGCTGAGCTAGCAGGGAGCTGCGGGTCGGGAGTGAGGGGCACCGGCAGAGTTGAGGGAGCCCAGGGCTGGGCTAGCAGGGGG